>NW_005363061.1:1154834-1156469 GCF_000412655.1 Myotis brandtii
ACTGACCACCAGGGGGCATCTCCTGCATTGAGCGTCTGCCCCCTGATGGTCAGTGTGTGTCATAGTGACGAGTCATTCCCAGTCATTCTGTTAGGGTCAATTTGCATATTACCCTTTTACTATATAGGATAACACAGAGAGGCCCTGTATTCTCTTCACTCAGTTTCCTCCAATGGTAAATCTTACGTAACTACGGTATAACAACACACCCAGGAAATTGACAGTGATACAATCCACCAACCTTACTCATATTTCATCTGTTAAATGCACTGATTAATGTGCATGTGTGTGTAGTTAGTTCTATGCAACTTGTCATGTGTGAATTTGTACAAGATACAGAACAGTTCCATTACAAGGATCCCTTGTGCTACCCTTTTAGCCACAGCCATCTCTCTCATCCACCAATACCTATCAATGTTATTTGTAAAGAAAAGAGCTTATATATTATTCTATTATTATTTGAACGAGGGTTCTTTTTTCCATATTAAAAGAGTAATTAAAGAAAATATCTCAGTTAGCTTTGTGTCAGCTATTGCTATACAGCAGTGTACTGCAAAATGGGTGAAGGCCTCTCCAAATAAGGAAATCTTATTTTTCAAATAAGCGACGGCATCTTTCCTAACCTTATCCTTGCATTCTCAGTCTCTCATCATCTCCTGAATCATGTTAGCTGACATTATTATTGGTGATTGTTATTAGTCTGATTATATCTCCCATGATCCACTTTTGTCACCCTCTGCTACGTTTCCCATAAAGCAGCCAGAGCGAGCTTTATAAAAATAAAATCCAAACAGGTCATTTGCTTGTTTAAAATCCCTCCATTCTTTCCAAACCAAGCATCATCTTCTTAGCCTGCCATTCGGGGCTCTTCATGGCACAGCACCTCCCACTTGCTCTCCAGCCTCTCTAGGTCCAGGTCCAGGAAGCCACTCATCTCGTTCTCCTGGGCTGTTGCTCACACCTTCCAGACTCAGGGTGCGGCCTCCTAAGAGAAAACCTCCCTGATGGCCTTCTCTCTCTCTCTCTCTCTCTCTTTATTGTGGTAAAGTACACATGGCATGAAATTCACCATTTTAACTGTTTTTAAGTATATGGTTCAGTGCCATTAAGTACTTTATTCAACTTTAATACATTTGTTACTCTAGATGCAGCAGGTATTGAAGTACAGAACAGTTTTCCGTAAGAGAGGAAGAAGAATATCAAATGTTACAAATTAAAGATGTAAAGTCTCATTTACTAGGAAGGGTTATTATTAACAGTTAAGACCCAGACTGTCCAATATGGTGGCCACTAGTCACCTGTGGCAATTTAAGTAAAATTTAAAAAGTAGTCCCTCAGTTATACCAGTCACATTTCAAATGTTCATGAGCCACATGTGGCTACTGTCCACCGTATTGGACAACACAGATATAGAATATTCCTATAATCACAGAAAGTTCTACCGGATAACACTGCTTAGGACTATTTAAAAAAGAAGAAATACCCAGCTGGTGAGAGGAAAGGCATAAAGGCGGTAGGGAGCAAAGCTGCAGCTATAAGGGAAGCTGATGCATGCTGGAAGCATGTAGAAACCCAGCACACAGAAACCACAACCTTGGCCTGGGTCCATCCCCAAAGGCCATAAAAACTCCAAGC
>NW_005363061.1:1156556-1168490 GCF_000412655.1 Myotis brandtii
CAATGTTTCTAACTCTCTATCCCTCTCCCTTCCTCTCTGTAAAAAGTCAATAAAATATATATTTTTTAAAACCCACAAAAAAAAAAAAACAAAACTCCAAGCTATCTGTTCCCAAAGGTATACTTTTGAAAAATAACAAATACCGAAAATAAGGATACTAATAAGAGGGTTAACTGCCGTTTGTACAGAGGCTAAGAATGGAATGGTTAAGAGGGTAGAGGCATTAAGAGGCCACAAAAAAAGGCAGGGTTCACACTCTTAAAGAAGGACTTCAGTTAGGGGGACAAGATGGGCGGGGCATTCCAGGCAGGGTCCAAGGTCACAGAGCTGGTAGATGGCAGTGCCAAGTCTCAAGGTCTGTCTGTTTCCCAATGATCTTGAACCACTCTACTAAACCCATGAAACTGCAAAAATGTGGTGATGTGAAGCAGTGGTGGCTGGAACCTTAAGTACAGATGACAGGAGATAAGCCTAAGGTAAGTCTAAGATAAGCAAGAGCCAATATCTTGGGGAAGAATCACTGAATAAATCTACTAAGCAAAGTAATTAAGCAACCAAATTTGCCTTCTAGAAAGCGAACCTTTGAAGTGAAAGCTATTTGGCAAGAGGAGAGATAGATAAAAGGATAGATGAGTTAGGCCTTAGCACACAGCAAGGGAAGGAGTTAGGCTTTGGAGTTAGACCCCACCCAGCTCCACACAAAAGATAATCTTGGGCATAAGGTTCCCCTCAGAACCTGTTTCCTTACAAGTAAAATGGGGGCCCTTTCCTACACAAATGTTTTTTTTAATTAAGCAGTTTTCTTTTTAATCCTCACTCGAGGATATGCTTTTATTGATTTTTAGAGCGAGAGGGAGGGAGATGCCGGGAATCGAGCCTGCCACCTCTGGCTTACAAGTCGACGCTCCAACCAACTGAGCCACCCAGCCAGGGCTCTTCCAGCACATGTCTGTTGTAGGTGACAGACTGGCCTCTTCTGAGGACAGGTGCCAGAGTTCGGACGATACCACCTGCTCTCTGAGATGGAGAGCTGTAAGGACAAGTTGGGCTAGGAGCTGCCAGCCCTCCTTTGATGGCTCTGCAGGGAGAGCCTTTCAGACTAAGCAAAGCACAGCCTAGCAATATAGAGAAGAGTGGAGTCCTGGGCTTCCTAGTAACAAGACTTCCTCTTTTGGTTTAAAGGTTTGAGCTAGGTTTAGGTTTGAGCTAAGTTTAGGTTTAGAGACCTACAATAAATGCAAAGTAAGGATTACATATGATACATGTAAAACACAAGCATGGTGTCTTCAGCACATCAAATACCCAATACAGGTGGTGTTCTTAGTACTACTAGAATAGTTCAGGCAAGAGGAGAGAACCTGAAGTGAGATATGAGCAATTAGAATAAAAAGAGAAGATGAAATATCAGAAAGATATTCAGGAAGCAGCATCAAAAAGGGCTTGGTAAGAGAAAAAGAAAAAATGTGACACGGTCATTTTCAACAGGAATGATTCTACCTCCCAGGAGACATCTGATAATGTGTGAAGACATCTAATTATCATTACTGAGGGGACCAGGGTCCTACTGGCACATCGTGGATAGAGGCCACAAATGTTGCTAAACACCCTGAAAAAGCGGTTGCCAACTGGTGGTCCGTGGACCACTAGGGGTCCACGAGGTCCGAAAACTTGGCAACCGCTGCCCTAAAATACATAGGACAAGCCCCCAAAACAAAGAATTATCCACCCTCAAACGTAAGTCTGAGACTGAGAAACTTTGGTCCAGGATAATTTCTAGGTACCCAGACTAGGGTGACTGGTAAAGAATGTGCTATTAATTAAAAGAGAGCACACAGGAGCAAGAATATAGGTCTGGGGCTGGGGGAAGAAGGCCAGGGAGATAATGAGTTCAGTTTTGGATGTGGTAAAACTTGTGTGCCCTTGGGCGTTCAGATAAAGATGTTGAGTAAGGGCTTGGAAACTTATCAGAAGAACAGCTGAGCTGGTAACAAGAATAAGGAGTCTTAGAGTGCAGAGATGGAAGCCCAAGACCTGGGAGTAATGACTTTATCCAGGTAGCATAAAGAGAGGGTGGCAAATCTAGGATAATATAAATCTCAG
The DNA here is from genome assembly GCF_000412655.1 of Myotis brandtii. Taxonomy (NCBI): domain Eukaryota; kingdom Metazoa; phylum Chordata; class Mammalia; order Chiroptera; family Vespertilionidae; genus Myotis; species Myotis brandtii. Next base: position 1,158,657 of record NW_005363061.1, read on the forward strand.
CAAACCACAACAGAAAAAACCAATCCTATCTTCTGTCTAACTAATTAAGTTTTAGGAAAGATGGGTATCAAAGAACTAGAGGCCCAATGCATGAAGATTCCCCTGGCTGCTGGCACCGCCTCCACTCCGGCCCGGAGCTGCCTTTCCGCCTTCCCATGCTGTCCAAAGGCCTGGAGCAGCTGCATATGCAAATTAAACATGATCTTTGTTGGGGTGATTTGCATACTCACTCCTGATTGGCTGGTGGGCATCACAAAGGTAGTCAATTTGCATCTTTCTCTTTTATTAGTGTAGATGTTTGTTACCAACAGTCTGTTTCCAATCCTCACCATTAAGACTGTCTCCACTGCCAATAGAGGATACTTAGGAAGTGTTAAGATTTTAGACTCATCTACCCATTTTAACCACTGAAAGCCATACATAAAAAAAAATTAGAGAAAATAATTTTTACCAAAGTAGTAACCGTTCTCAATGAATCTGAAAGTGGAAGTTGATTTATAAACCCCCTTACCAATTTTAAGAAAAGACTATTCAAGTCACATACCTTCAAAGGTATTTTATAAAGATCAAATTCTGTATGTTCAACAAACATTAACAGTGCTGCTGGGGAGGGAGGCTGGTTGCTGGGTGTTAGAACAGTCAACAATGCCTATGTTACCACAGTGTGTTACAGAGGACAGAGCATTTTCACGTTCACTATCTCATCTCACTTGACTATTTGATCTGTGTAGCAAAACTGTGACACCTATACTGCCATCTCTGTTCTATGGTTGAAGAAACCATTTTGAAGATTTTATATGATTGCTAATGCTCACACAACTAGTTAAACAGCAGGAAGAGATGAAGTGCCTAGTGAAACCCGAGGGGTGTAGGGGCGGTGGGAGGAATATCCAAAGGATCCAACCTGCCCCTGCTTACTGTATGAATATTAGGGCTGGTCCAAGAATAACAGCAATGGCTACAATATGTGTTTACATATATTAGTCCTCTAATCCTTAAATTATGAAGTTGAAACTATTATCATCCCCTTTTTATAAGTGAGAAAACTGAAGTTCAGAGACTTTAAGTAAATTACACAATTTTTGCACATAATAAGGGATGGAGCTGGGGCTTGAACCTTAGTTTTGTCTGATGCTAATGCCCAGGTTCTTAATTTACTCTTTTTCTTTTGCTTAATATTGACTTTTCCATGTTGTTTTGATGAGATAATGGTTTGGGCTTTTTCAATTGCTAACCAGATGACTCCATCCAGAAAGGCTGAAAGAAAGAAAGCCAGTTTTATTTATTGTGTTCTTACTCTCTATTAAGTATCTGATTTAAATATAAGGGGGAAGGTGTAAGCTATCATGAAAAGCTTCTGTACTAAAGAACTTAGTAGAAAAGTAAATGTTCTAAAAGAAGGCTGCCCCGAGAACAGGCTGCTATCGACTTTGACGAGAATAAATTGGACTCTAAGTCAACTACTCACATTTTGAAGTCTTATCAGCAGGAGATTAGGGACAGTAAAATTAAATGGCTGACATGGTGAAAGAGAACCTAGTGTAGGAAACATTTTCCATCTGGCTCAATTACTTAGATGCCAAGAAAAAATAAAATGAACAGGAGATGGGCATATTGTTGCTTCACAGAAAATGTGAATATGCTTTCACATGCAGCTAAAACACAGTATCAAGTCCGCAGGGGCAGAAGCCTTCTCAAAGCCAAAGTCATGGGACTAACAAAGGCCTGCCTTTCCCTACTTCCTTTTTCAAGCCTCCCTCATCTACAAAGAATTCAAAACACATGTAAAAATAAGTATTGAGCACTTGAATTACTTTTTGGATGGTGACTTGATGTTTCTGTTATTTTTCTACTCTCAAAACCAATAAAGCTTCTAGGGATACTTTTTAAAAAGTTTTTTATCATTAAATATTTAGTACATACAAAAACCCACACCCATGTACTGACTACTCAGTTTAAGAATATGCCCCGCCGGTGTAACTCAGTGATTGAGTATTGACCTATGAACCAGGAGGTTATGGGTTGATTCCCGGTTGGTCAGGGCACATGCCTGGTTGCAGGCTCTATCCCTAGTAGAGGGTGTGCAGGAGACAGATGATCAATGATACTCTCTCATCACTGAGGTTTCCATCTCTCTCACTCTTCCTTCCTCTCTGAAATCAATAAAAAATATTAATAAAAAAAAGAATAGAACATTTCCAGTACCAAGAGTCCCCTCGTACCCTTTTGTAATCCTATTTTTGCCTACCCTATAAGTTGACTACCCCTCAAATGAATATTTATTGTCCCCTTGTTTTGTAACACATAATGCTTTGTAACCTAAATAAATTTATCTTTCATTTTACACATTTTGAATTTTATAAATGGAATCATACTACATTTGACCCTTGAAGCCACACACAGTTGAAAATCTGCATTTAACTTTTTACTCTCCCAAAATTTAACTACTAATAGTCTACTGTTGACTGGAAAGCCTTACTGAAAACATAAACAGTTGGTTAACAAATATATTACATGTTATATGTATTATATACTGTATTCTTACAATAAAATAAGAAAATGTTAAGAAAATCATAAGTAATGGGCAATACATTTATAGTTTTTATTGGGAAAAAAAATGTGCATGTAAGTGGATCTGCCCAATTCAAAACCGTATTGTTCAAGGGTCAACTGCATTTTATTTTTCTATGGCTTACTTTCCTCACTCAACACTGTTCCTGAAATTCATTTTTGTTATGTTTTGTTATCATTCATGTAAATGCTGTAAAGTTCCATTGTTAATATGCCACTATGTATGTATCCATTCGCCTTCTGATGGTCATTTAGGTTTCCAATTTGTACTACAATATTGCAATGTTATTAGAAACACCCTCCTACATGTCTCCAATACAAGCATATACACAGAGTTCTTTAGTGGGGTAGGTTTGTGCCTACAACTCAACCTGGATCACAGGGTCACATGTTTTCCAAATGTACTGGATAATGCTACCTTCCCAAAGTGGTTACTACAATTCACCCTCCCACCAGAGGAGTATACAAATTCTCGTTGAATATAAAATTTTCAGCCCTAACTGGTTTGGCTCAGTGGATAGAGCGTCGGCCTGCGGACTGAAAAGGCTTCAGGTTCAAATCCGGTCAAGGGCATGTACCTTGGTTGTGGGCACATCTCCAGTAGGAAGTGTGCAGGAGGCAGCTGATCGATGTTTCTCTCTCATCGATGTTTCTAGCTCTCTATCCCTCTCCCTTCCTCTCTGTAAAAAATCAATAAAATATATTTTTTTAAAAAATTTTCATATCCTCAACGGATCCTTGGTATTTTCAAATCTTTTAATGTTTGTTAATTTGATAAGTGCAAAATGGTATCTCATTATGGTGTAACTTGCATTTCCTTGATTACTAATTAAACCAAATGTCTTTTCACTCTAATTATTGGCCATTTGGATTTTCTCTACTGTGAAATTCCTTTAAAATTTTTTTTTAATTTTTTAAATCCTCACCCAAGGACATGCTTAGAGAGAGGAAGGGAGAGAGAAACATGGATCATTTGCCTTCTGTACGTGTTCCAACTGGGGACTGAACCCGAGAAACCCAGATGTGTGCCCTGACCGAGAATCAAACCAGCAATCTTTCAGTGCACAGGATGACACTCAACCAACTAAGCCACTCCAGTTGGACTACTGTGAAATTCTTATTCCATTTCTTTATTTTTTCAACTAGGTATTTTTCTTACATGATTTGTAGTTCTTTATGTATTTTTAGTACAAATCCTTTGTTGATCATATGTGCTGAAAATATTGTCTCCGAGTTTCTTTTTCACTTTCATTAGTGTCATTTGATGAATGGAAATTCTTTATTATAATGAACATGAATGCATCAACTTTTATTCATGATTTGTGCTTTTTGTATCCTCATATGTTTGTTTCTAAAAGTATTAAATCTTTTCATATTTATCTGAATCTATTTGGTATTACTTTTGTATATGGTATATATGGTGTCTAACTTGATCCTTATACAAAGGGAAAATGATCATGTGAAGTCCGAGGCAGAAATTGGCGTGCTATGGCTACAAGTCAAGGAACATCAAGGACTGCCAACACAGGAAGCTAGTAGAGGCAAGGAAAGATGCCTCCCTAGTGGCTTCTAGAGGGAGCCCAAACCTGCCAACACCTTGATTTTGGACTTCTAGACTCCAGAACTGTGAGAGTATAAATTTATCCTGTTTTAAGTCACTCAGTTTCTGATATTTTGTTATGGCAGCCCCAAGAGACCAATACAATCAGATGGAGCATCCCAGCACCATTTGTTGAAAAGTCCATCCTTTAACCTACTAATAATCTGCAGTGTCATTTGTCACCTCTCCCCACTGATTGATTGGTAAGGCCAGTTCTATCATAGATTCTACATATGCATGATCGTCTGAGTCTAGGACTTCCACTATGATCCACTGATCCATCACTATCCCTGCATCTGTATACCACATTGCCTTCATCTGTGGAATATGCCTGAAATTAACACCATCATGAAAATTAGTGTATGTTGGACAAAGCGCCTTTTGCTAATAAATGCTTGTACATTGTTTTTAAAATTACAAAATTAAATAGTGCTGTTTAGTTAAGATAAAAATGCATCAAAATAACAACTGTTAAGAGTCTTTTAAGTGCTGTTTAGTTAAGATAAAAAATGCATCAAAATAACAACTGTTAAGAGTCTTTTAGTATCAGTAATTTCCCTGGTAAGTGAAAATAAATATTAGAAAGCAACTACATTTTTTCTATGCCCATATCAGTGTGAACTGTGGGTACCCTATAAAAACCCAGTAATTGGCAACTTATTAAAAATAGAAAAAGCAGCTGCAGTGGAGGCTGAGAGAGAACAATAGCAGGTGACATAAATATAGCACAGCTTCTTGATAGCCACAGGCGGCTCTGTAGTTACCAGTCCATTAGTCTCACAGAAGAGAATCAGGGAGGCCAGGCAGCCCCAGTTCACGTTACCATTCACAGACACATCATGCTGATTACAAAGAGTGGTGCAAGCCCTAAAACCCAAGCTCCACAAATTGCTTTGCAACATGTAAAATTTACTCAAGCTAATCACTTGTTAGCATTTTCTGAATACAGTGGGACAGAGGAAGTATAAGGGCAGGTCAACAGTCCCTGAGAAGCAAAGCGGCAGTAGGGGAATCTGGAAGGACTGGCCTGGACCTGGCCACAGCATCCCCACAAGGAGGAAGAGAATGCAGCCTGCCTGCCCAGTTCATCCTAATGGTCTGTGAACAAATACTAGACTCTTGTGCTTCACAGGACTGACAGAAATTTGCAAGCATAGAAATTTGCTCCCCATAACCCTTTCTCTTATAATTAAACAATAAAGAGCCCAGAGTCTAAACCCAGTATAGACAGTTTAATGAAATACAAAAGACAATGTTCATATCTTCTAAAAATTTAAGAGATGTGGCAACATAAAGACAGAGTTAAGTAGTTTGCTCAAAACTTTTCATTATAAAATATTTCTTCTTCTCTTTTCCCTTCTCTTTCTTTCTGATTCCCTTTCATTAATGAGGGTCTAGTGGGGGTAAGATGTAGAGGCCTAAAGAAGGCAAGGCTACTTGGATGGAAAGAAAGCAAGAAGGAAAACTGAGGAAGGGAAAGAAAAGTAAGAGGCACCTAATAAAAGGCAGTAAGAGACCTGACAGAGGTCCATGTTGAGGTGAGTCACTAGCCTCCCACCCTGCAGCTAACAGTCCTTTTGCTCCCTGAAGAAAGACCAGGCCAGAATTTTCAGTGGTTTCTGAAGGTACTTCTCAGCTGCACCTGCCATGTGGCAGGAAATGAAAATAAAACATAATAAAATTGCAGAAACAGAAGGCCTTAGCATGTGAGAATGCTCTCATGATTGAATCTAGAAAGAAAGAAAGAAAGAAAGAAAGAAAGAAAGGAAGAAAGAAAGAAAGGAAGGAAGAAAGAATGAAAGAAAGAAGGAAGATATCGGGTTTCAAAATTTCATCTTAAATATAGAACTTATTGTTACTGTAAAGATTTTCCATAAGTGTCCTTTATCAAAGAGTCTATTGGGCTATCTTCTCAATTCTGTTTACTTAACAGCACACTTGTACATTTTTATGACATACCTGGAAGAGATTAAAGTAGAAGCAAAGAGTACTCTCATGAAGCTGATTTCTGTTAGGGAAGGGCATGTGGTGGGACATGGACTGATGGAAAGAGGAAGCAAGCCTGATGGGAATCTATTAAGGGTGCAAGCCAGACCCTGGGCAGCAGGGAAAACCTGGCATGTTGTGACATGTGAGGTCTTTGTGATGCACTAGTGTGCTGACACCTGGCTGGGAAGCACCAATAGTTTAGGACCAGATGTGTTTTGTTTTGAGCTATTGGTTAAGTTTATTAAATATTGTGAGCACCAAAAACTTGTTCTCTCTACTGCACTCAACAAGATAAGTTGGTAATCAGTGGTGAGCATTTTTTGAAACTTAGTAAGCTAATGCCAAACTGCAATGCTGTAGCCCATTCAACACAGACCTTGGCTTCATCACAGGCTAAGGCAATAGACCTGATGTTTTTCTCAATTAATTCAAAAGTGTTAGATCAAAACAATCCCATTTACCATTGCACCAAAAAAATTAAGACACCTAAGAATAAACTTAACTAAGGAGGTAAAGACCTGTACTTGGAAAACTACAAGACATTGAAAAAGAGACAGAGGAAGACATAAACAAATGGAAGAATATACTGTGTTCATGGATTGGTAGAATCAACATCATTAAAATGATCAAACTACCCAAAGCAATCTACAGATTTAATGCAATCCCCATTAAAATACCAATGGCATATTTCACAGACCTACAACAAACTCTCCAAAAATTCATCTGGAATTTAAAAAAAAAGACCCCAAAATAGCCACAGCAATCTTGAGAAAAAAGAACAAAATTGGAGGGATCACAAAACCAGATATCAAGCTATATTATAAAGCCACTGTCCTCAAAACAGTCTGGTACTGGCACAAGAACAGACATATAGATCAATGGAACAGAAGAGAGAACCCAGAAGTCGACCCAAGCCATTATGCTCAATTAATATTTGACAAAGGAGGCAAGAGCATACAATGGAGTCAAGATAATCTCTTCAATAAATGGTGTTGGGAAAATTGGACAGATAACATGCAAAAAAATGAAACTAGACCACTAACTTACACCATATACAAAAATAAACTCAAAATGGATAAAGGACTTAAATGTAACACGGGAAACCATAAAAATCTGAGAAGAATCCATAGGCAGCAAAATATGAGACATATGTGGTAGCAATATCTTTACCGATACAGCTCCTAGGGCAATAGAAACTAAAAAGAAAATAGACAAATGGAGCTACATCAAAATAAAAAGCTTCTGCACAGCAAAAGAAATCATCAACAAAACAACAAGAAAGCCCACTGCATGGAAGAACATATTTGCCAATGTCATATCCAATAAGGGCCTAATCTCCAAAATTTATAAGCAACTCATACATCTTAACAAAAGGAAGATTAACAATCCAATAAAAAAATAGGCAAAGGACCTAAATAGACACTTTTCAAAAGTGGACATACAGAAAGCCAAGAGACATAAAAACATGCTCAAAGTCAATAATCTTGAGATGCAAATCAAAACGACAATGATACCATCTCACACCTGTCAGAATGGCTATCATCAACAAATGACAAGTGCTGGTGAGGATGTGGAGAAAAAGGAACCCTTGAGCACTGCTGGTGGAAATGTAGACTGGTGCAGCCATATGGAAAACAGTATGGAGTTTCCTCAAAAAATTAAAAATGGAACTCCCATTTGACCCAGTGATCCCACTTCTAGGAATATATCCCAAGAAACTAGAAACACCAATCAGAAAGGATATATGCACCCCTATGTTCATAGCAGCACAATTTACCATAGCTAAGATTTGGAAACAGCCTAAGTGCCCATCAGCAGATGAGTGGACTAAAAAACAACGGTATGTCTACACAATGGAATACTACGCTGCTGTAAAAAAGAAAAAAAAAACCTTACCATTCGCAACAGCATGGATGGACATGGAGAGCATTATGCTAAGCGAAATAAGCCAGTCGGAGAAAGATAAATATCACATGATTTCACTCATTTGTGGAATATAATGAACAACCTAAACTGATGAACAAAAAAAATAGATCCAGAGACAGAGAAGCATCGAACAGACCATCAAACTTCAGAGGAAGGCAGGGGAGGGGGCGTGGAGGGGAAGGGTAAGAGATCAACCAAAGGACTTGTATGCATGCATAATAAAAGGACACAGACACTAGGGGCATGAGTGAGGGCATGTGCTGGGGCGTGGGGGTGGCCGGGGAGAGGTCAATGGAGGAAAAAGGAGACATATGTAATACTACATGTACTACTTTAAACAATAAAGAATCCAAAAAAAAGTGTTAGATCAAAACGTTAGTGAAAAACTGGGCAAGAAGAAAGAAGCTAGCAAGAAAAGATGGTAAGAATGGGTCAGAAAGACAGATGGAAACAATGGTGATGGGCTGTAACTTTGAGATACACAGCAGTACAGACGCTCAGACCGATCATCAATAATTGGAAGAGTAGAGTTTCCCCCCACCTGCAATGACCTGCCCCCCACTCACTCCTCTCCTGTTCCTATTCCAGCAGGCATTCTACACATAAGCTCCTCCAATACATCTGCAAGAACTTGAGATCCATTGGGCCAGTGACAGAGGAAACATTTTGGTCTTCAGAAAGCTATGAGGATGATTATACAGCACTGTAGGCTATGTACCTTCTAACTGGGAAACAAGTCATTTGCTACCTTGAGGCAATGCATAAATCAGATTAATCTTTAAGAAACAGATCCTTTCCTTTTGAAAGATAGCCTCCCTTTTGCTTCACAGTTTTTAAGCATCTCCCCCATCCTACATGAATTTAAATATACACTCATAGCTAACACTGGTTTACTTACATTCCTTCAAAAAGTAGAGGAAAATCACAATCAATTTGCAATTACAATACCCTAAAAATAAGTCATTTGATTCTTTTAGATGTGAAAGGTAAAAAAGTAGAAAAATTCTTGTTAAAATTCATAATAGAAAGTTGGTCATTTGCAAAATAGATCTGCCAGAGGCAAACAAAAGCCATTCAGAGGTTTAAAAGCCTATTCTAGTTTTTAAAGCAGCATTTGAAGCAGGGGAGATACAAGAATATAAACACCAAATTAAATGACTTTAAGCTAGAATATATAGGAATTCTCTGACTTTCAAAATCCATCAGGCAAAGATTTCAAAACCTTCTATACAATATTTTCTTGGCTTATACTAACTACTTCAGATAAAGAAACTTGACATTTCCTAGTGATCAGAATTACGTAAATGATCCTTCCCCACTTGGGCAAAACTCATCTAACTATTCTAAAGTTGTATTATTTGAACACAGGCAAATTTCCAGATAAAAAAAACGATGTTAGTAGACAAACGCTTGAGTAGAGATAAATCTGGAATTAAGCCAATATTTCATATTCCACTTTGCTCAAGTTCTAGCTGTATGTGGCAAAGAATTTCAGACAAATGTAATAGGCTAACAAATCCACTAAAAGAAAGACTGCATGATAGGAAGGTAACCAAATGTCTTTTAAAGTTTCCACAGCATAAGTATGCAAAAATGTGTACAAGGCAATTTTAAGATTATTTATAAAAGCAAAAACCACTAACTTAAATGTCCACTGGCAACAGCTAACATTTACTGAGTGCTTGCTACGTGCCACATGCAAATGTAATACTAGTAAGCACTCTACATGTCTCAAAATATTTCTGTTA
>NW_005363061.1:1168532-1202278 GCF_000412655.1 Myotis brandtii
GTAGCTATGATGCGCACTGACCACCAGGGGGCAGACACTCAACGCAGGAGCCACGGTGACTTGGCAGCTGCGGTTCTCAGGTGATGCACCTGGAACTAGAGAGGAGGGAGACCGATTCCCGAGTGTGTCACCTGAGGACCGCCCTCTCACAATCTGGGACTCCTCGAGGGATGCCCACCGGTGCACGAATCCGTGCACTGGGCCTCTAGTATACAGATAAGGAAATTGAGACACAGTGAAGTTGAGTAAGATTTCATATTGCTGGCAGAGCTGGGATATGAATTTATAACTCAAGCTCCCACCACTACATTCTACTGACTCTTATGAGAAGGAGCTTAAAGAAACAATGGTACCTCAAAAAAAACCCCCACAATGCTATGCAGCTACTACAGGGGGCAAGCACTGTGCATTTTTGATTGCTGAATATTCTGATTCCTAGGAATGCAGTGTGCCCAGCATATTATAAATTCTCAGTACAATCTACAATATATATACACTCATCTATAATAATAAAAGCATAATATGCAAATCGACCAAATGACTGAACAGCAGAATGACTGTCCGGACGACCACACTATGACTCGCACTGGTGCCAGGCCAGCCAAGGCGGGTGCAATGCGATTGGTCGGGGGCCCTGCCATCGTCCCACGATCGCCCTGCAGGGGAAGGCCCAGGCCACCCTCTGCATCGCAATCAATCCCGGAGCCCCGGCTGGGTGAGTGGGGCCTCCTTCTGCTGGGCGATCGATCGCCCCAAAGAGGGAGGCCCAGGCTACCCGGCTGGCAGCGCGTGGGCGGGGCCTCCCTTTGCGGGGCGAATCATCTGGGGGCACCCCCCCCTCACGATGGATGAACCCTGCAGAGGGAGGCCCAGGCCAGCCAAGCAATCAGGGTGGCGGGGAAGGGGAGGCAGCTCCACAAAGATGGCAAGCAGTGGCAGTGGCGGGGGCAGGGCCAGCTGCTGGCAGCCGGAGGAAGGAAAGCCCCATAGGCCCTGATTGCTGGCCAGGGCTAGGGACCCTACCTGAGGGGTCCCAGATTGCAAGAGGGTGCAGGCTGGGCTGAGGGACACCTCTAGGATGTACATAAATAAAATGCCTGAAAGAATATGCCTTAGATGTTATTAGTCATATCTCCAGGAAACAAAACTAGATGTGGGTGAGTTAAAATGAGAAATGGGGGACTTTTTAAATTTTATGTACTTCTCATGATTTAAATCAAGTGATTCCCAAAGTGGGCGCTACTGCCCCCTGGTGGGCGCTGCAGCAATCCAGGGGGGCGGTGATGGCCACAGATGCATTTGTTTTAACTTTTTTTGTATTACCTTTCTATTCTGAGTTCAATAAATAGTTTCATAATTTCAAACTTCAATGTTTCTAATTTACACCTTTCTTTACTATATTTTACGAAAAAGGTAGAAACATTAATACATATAACTTTCTGTTTAATTGCTCCTTTTAAATTTTGAGACAATCTCAAACTTATAAAAAGTTGCAGGCATGGTACAAAGAACTCTTCCTCCCAGAACCACTGACAGTAAGTTGCTAATCTGATGCTTCATCACCTCAAATACTTTAATGTATATATTCCTTCAAACAAAAATCTCCTATGTAACTACAATACAACTATCAAAATCAAAACATTAACACTGATACATTACTACTTTTAATCTGCAGGCCCCATTCAAGTTTCACCACATGTGCCAGCAATGGTCTTGATAGCAAAAGGCCCCAAGTCAGCCCAGCTGGCGTGGCTCAGTGGTTGAACGTCGACCTATGAACCAGGAGGTCACAGTTCGATTCCCGGTCAGGGCACATGCCCAGGTTATGGGCTCGATCCCAGGTGTGGGGTTTGCAGGCGGCAGCCAATCGATGATTCTCTCTCATCATTTATGTTTCTATCTCTCTAGCCCTTTCCCTTCCTCTCTGAAATCAATAAAAATATGTATTTTTAAAAAAAAGGCCCCAAGTCAGAATCACGTGTGGCATTTAGTTGATGTGTCTCTTCAGTTTGAAATAGTTCCTCAGTCTTGCTTTGACTTCCATGATCTTGAAACTTTTAAAGTTGATCACAGGCCATTTAATTTGTAGAATGTCCCTCAACTTGGGTTTATTTATCTGTGGTTTCCTCATGATTAGATTCAGGTCATGCACCTTGGCCCGTATATCATGGAAGTGATGCTGTGTTCTCATTGTATCCTATCAGGTGACAAAACTTGAACTTGTCCCACCGCTGGTGATCACTCAGATCACTTGGTTAAGTGGTGTCTGCCAGGCTTCCCCACTATAAAGTCACTCTTTTCCTCCCTTTGTATTCAATAGGTACTTTTCAGGGAGGTACTTTTAAATTTAAACAACCCATTCCTCAAACTCTGAATTTACTCATGAGTCCACACATGTATTTTATTACGAAGTAGGTGACATTGTGTGAGAACCTTCAATTTTTTCTTTTATTCAACAGGTCTTAATCCATGACTATCACTTCTTAAATTTTGATGATCAAATTGTCCCAGAGCTGGCCAGTGGGAACACCTTCAAATTGGCTCCATGTCCATATGACATGTGTCCATCATTCTTTGAAGACTTCTTTCCTTTCTAGCACAAGATATTCCAGGTTCATCTTAAACTTTTCTGCTCTATCCTGTCATCAGCCATTTCTCCAAGAAGCTGGGGTTCCCTTTCAGTTAAAAAGATGGTATTTAGAAGTCAAGAACTAGGCATGAGATGTGCTCATTGCAACTGGGGTATTGCTGCTATTGCTGTTCCCAGGTACTCACCCTCTCCGAGGACAGAGCTAAGAAATCCATGTATGTATGTGTGTACATAAATACACATTTATGTGTGCATTTTACATCTATATTATATCTATATTTGTCAATACTTATTAAAATCCATGAGTTCACAATATTTCTGATTTTAACCTACCATCACAGGATTCATTCTAGTTTTATCCCTTTCAATATTTGTAACTCCCTGCTCCAACAGTGAGAAGTGCTGGCTCCCATTATCCTTCACATACTTATTTGATCAATCCTCCTGTATTTAACCAATCTTTTAGTGCTGCTGACACCTCAGCCCCACGTGGATGCCCTTCTTGCTTTTCTTCAGCTCTGATAAACCACATTAAATCCATCCTTTATGTCAGTGGTTCTCAACCTTGGCTGCACATTAGAATCACCTGGGAATCTTGTTAAAATCCTGATTTCAGGCCCTAACCGGTTTGGCTCAGTGGATAGAGCATCGGCCTGCGGACTCAAGGGTCCCAGGTTCGATTCTGGTCAAGGGCATGTACCTTGGTTGCGGGCACATCCCCAGTGGGGAGTGTGCAGGCAGTTGATAGATGTTTCTCTCTCAACGGTGTTTCTAGTTCATTATCCCTCTCCCTTCTACTCTGTAAAAAATCAATAAAATATATATATATTTTTTAAAAATCCTGATTTCTGGGCCTCATCATTAGTAACAAACAGAATTTCCGGAGAATTGAGGCCCAGAAATCAGGATTTTAACAAGATTCCCAGGTGATTCTAAAATGCAGCCAAGGTTGAGAACCACTGCTTTATGTGAAGGCCTTCTCTGTCTCATATCCCTGACTAGGCCCCTTCTCTGTCTACCTAATAGGTTTTAGGACAGAACTGTTCAGAAAGTGTAGGGAGCGGCTATAGGGTCAGGCCTCAGACTGACCAGTGGGAAGGCCACAAACAAGTCCCAGCTTGGAGGGCAGAGCACTCCTAGCATAATTAAGCTTAACCTTATAGCCCTCCCTAGTTCCTTCCCAGGTAGCTGTGGGAGGTGCAACAAGTGGTGCCAAAACAAGGTGAAACTCACAAGAACATTGTAAACATGTTGACTACCACCCTTGTTTTGCTTTGTGTGCTCTGACTATAAAATAAAGCTTGGCTTGCAGGCTGGGTCTCTCTGTGTCCTCATCAAGGCACTAGAGATCCAACGTAGCCCCAGCTGTATTTTCTTGTCTGTCTCTTCTTTAATCCTTCACCGCCCCTCCTCAGGCTCACCGAACCTGCCCATGCTGGATGCCGCACAGACAGAAGAGAATACTTTTAAAATTTAAATGTAAAAAAATCCTCCTCAGGCCCACCGAACCTGCCCATGCTGGATGCCGCACAGAAAGAAGAGAATACTTTTAAAATTTAAATGTAAAAAAATAGTTTTTAAAAAGAGTACCCATTAAATTAGAACTGATGATAACTCAGACAGGCAAGCTAAAGTTCACTTTTGCATCATCTATGAAGAACAGGTTTGCTAAGTGAATTAATAATGTAAACAAGCTTGCAACCCAGTTGTTTAACCTACTTAAGAAAACTAATTGTTTTCAAGCACTTTAAAACCACTGGGCATGTACTTGCCTTTAATTATTGCCTAATTACAAATAATTTCTATTTTTTTTCCCATTACAGCTTTGATAACCCTCTATTTGATTATACTGTAAAAATTACTACTTAAACTCAATGTAGAATTACTACTTAAACTCAATGTAGCTAAGATCCTTTAAAAAATGTCACTGTATTAATCAATTTGGCTTATCAGTTATCATCTAAAATAAAGTTAATCATTCAGTGATTTCTCTTTTTTAGTTAATCTGTCATGCAGCTCAAAAAGAAAAATGCCTTTCAATGGCCATGCAGGCCTGCCCCCAAAGACCTCCTGCTCTGCACTCTACCACTCCTGGCCTCATTGTCCTTTGCCCCTCCCCCCATCTCATGGGAAAACACAGTATGATTAAGAGCAGTATTTTAAAATTTGGTCATACATCCAACCAGAGTGGCTTAGTTGGTTGAGCGTCATCCTGTGCACCAAAGGGTTGCTGGTTCAATTCCCAATCAGGGCACATGTCTGGATTGTGGGTTCAACCTCCAGTCAGGTACAGAAGGCAACGATGGATGTTTCTCACATCTTTCTACCCCCCTCCCTTCTCTCTAATTATGTCCTCAGGTGAGGATTAAAAAAATAAATATATAAAATTTGGTCATGCAGAACCTCAGAGGGAACCCACAGAAGAATATGCCAACTTAAACTGTGTCTGCCTTTATCACTGCCACTGACCAAAACAAGAGGAATATGAAAAACACCAGCAGGAGTTCCATAACCTAAAATTGAGCAACCAACTTTGCCCTTACCCAGGAGAATAGTATCAGTACTGGGGTTAGGGAGGGAATTAGGAATAAATAGACTATAATTTCTACTTTTGACTTCAAAGTAAAGGCTCCAACTAGTCCTGAGACCTCAATTAATCCTGGCGTGGGAGCACTGGTACTATTGAAGGCACTATCTCAGTGGTGGGTTATCTGCTTTTTTGCCTAAGCAGCTCTGTCAAATGTTAAATATTAGCATTTAATACCTAACAAAAGAATATCATGCTATTAAAATCCATTAGAGATAAGCAATTTTAAAAATTGAAGGTGTTAATAATGTGATGCACTATGGGCCAGCAGTGTTTAAAAAAAAAAAGAAAGACAAAAATGCTAGTCCGTAATACTGAACCAAGTAAAACTACAGAAGTTCCAGCAGGTAAGACATTTCAAACACAGGGCCTCAACAAAAAACAAAAGGATCAGGAGTGAATCTAAAAATTACCAGCAAATATTGCCAGATGACCTATTTGCTCTGTGATTTCAATATCTCAAATATCTACAGTTTTTATGGCATGTAAAATTATGTGGTTTTAATGTACTATTTCTTTTAAAATTATGAAAATTTGTGTACATCAAAAGAGATGGAAGATATAGTGGCATTCCTTCCAAACTGCCTTAAGAGCAAAACCAGATATTAAAAAACTGCAAAAAAAATTGTTTTTAAATGCTGAGGTACCATGAATACACGTTGTCTCTGCAAATAAACCTTTCTTTATAAAGGATAAAGCTGCCTATATGTTTCATTTGCAAAACCTCTGTGCGTCTGAACGGCCTGCAAGGAAAGGTCAGTGTCTACCCTGGGTTTGCAAAGGGCTAGGCCAGTGATGGCGAACCTATGACATGCGTGTCAGAGGTGACACGTGAACTCATTTTTTTGGTTGATTTTTCTTTGTTAAATGGCATTTAAATATATAAAATAAATACCAAAAATAAAAGTCTTTGTTTTACTACGGTTGCAAATATCAAAAAATTTCTATATGTGACACGGCACCAGAGTTAAGTTAGGGTTTTTCAAAATGCTGACACGCCGAGCTCAAAAGGTTCGCCATCACTGGGCTAGACTCTGAGTAATATGTCAGAAGCCTCAGACACAGGTGGAGGGCACAGAGCCAGGGACTAAATTCCTCACCCAACAGAAGTCAACTAGTTATCCAGAAGAGCCTGTGTAACCTAAGACACAAGGGGATTCTCCCCAGGAAGAGAACACATTCCTGTTTGTCAAACTAGGAATTGTAACCACCACCACCAACCCCCAACCACTGCAGACATTACCAGTATTTCTGCAACAGGCAAAGGGGAAAGATTCCCTCCTTTTAGGTACCACACATCAGCCATGCTTTTCTTCAGTCTCTCCAACCCCCAACTGGTAGATCAGACAGCCACTCTAGCTCCCCTCTGTTTAATGGTGGAAGAACGGGTGAACAGAGAAGGTGCTGCAGCTCACAGAATTCAGAATGATTTGCATTTCAGTCTTCTCTAATTCTGCCATGTTCTTTCCTATCAAAGGTCATTCAGATATGAGCACGGGGAGGTGAGAAAAACTGAGAGTTTACACACCAAGTACACTGTTGCCTAAATATAAATACTTATTGTAAGGGGGGCACCAAACAGTCCATAGCTCCCTTCCATGCCAGCCCAAATATTTTTTCTTGAATGGAAGGGAGGCCCAGCAACTTCAGGAAGCTATTGCCAACCTAGTTGGTCTGGGAGAAGCTTGTGTGTCTGGTTTCTTCCTAAGGCAGAGGAGTATAGTAATCAAGCACACAAACTCAGCAGCCAAGTCTGTTTGGTCATTGCCCACCTGTGTAACCTTGGGCAAGATACTTAACCTCTCTGCAGTTAGCTTACAGAGTCTTCATTATAAAGATTAAATGAGTTACTGTATGTAATGCAGTTAAGTTAGAAGAGTGTGCCTGGTGTTCATTATAGAAAGCACACAGAAAATATTACCTTTCTCCTTTCATATGGAAGTTCTTACCTCTTCCAACCCAGACTCTTCCTTTCCCTGTTCTTTTAGGTCATTTGCTTGAGCTTGGTTTTATCTCATTTCCAGCCCAGCCTGGACTTTTCTGAACATTCACCAGCATTCTGAACCAAAGGCTTCACCCCTTGGTTATCCCACACTATCTACCGAGGCCAATCCTCACTCAGCCTCAGATGAACCCCAACTAACTGTGTTCTTCACCCTGACTTGCTGGGAAATAAAGGATCTCCCCTCTCAGCTAAGCCCTTAGACCTGGTAGATAATTCTTTATATAGATGTTGTTTTCTTCTTTGAAGGTGGGGGAGGGCTTAGTTTTTGAAATGTTTTCTCTTTTCATTCAGACTTCATCTTCTATTTTACAGAGAGGAATGCCTTCTATTTACTGGTAGAGGTGAATGTCTCCCTGGGGGAACTCTCTCAAATAACCTTCTCTCCATTTTCGAATTTTCTTTCCCCTCTCCAAGGCTAACCTGTCATCAATGCAACAAATCTCTTCCCATACCTCAGTTCTCTTTTTGCAGCCTCTCCCCATGTTCAAGTCAACTAACTGTAGCAGGGAGCTAGGTTCAGTTCATGGATGTTGAGGATATAGAGCTCATCCTTGTACTCCCAATGTTACCTCTCTACTTGGTCCTTCCCCTTGGCCTTCTGATTCTTGCTTTAGAATGTAAGTCCTACAAGAAAAGGGATTTTTATCTATTTTTCTCACTGCTTTTAAAAAATTATTTATTGATTTGTGAGAAATAGACATTGATTTGTTGTTCCACTTATTTATGCATTCATCGGTTGATTCTTGTTTGTGCCCTGACTGGGGATCGAACCTGCAACCTTGATGTGTCAGGATGATGCTCTAACCAACTGAGCTATCTGGCCAGGCCTGCTTACTGCTTTATTCCTAGAGACTAGCATAGCTCCTGGAACACATAGGCACTCAAAAAATTCTGAGTTAATTCAAGTCACCCCTGATTCATTTATTTATTCAACAAATGCTCAGAGCACTCACTCTATGTATCAGGTGTTGAGATTACAGAGGTGAGCACAACTAGTTCCTGTTCTAGAGCTGCTCACTGTAGTGACAAAAGAGACCCAAGAGCCCAGGGCGGGGGTTTCCCAATATGACAGTGACAAGCAGGATGAACAACAATGTGCTGGGGCTGCTGGCCCCAGTGAAGACCCATGGACAAACGTAACTGCCCATATTTAGAGCTTATCTCAGCTAACCCCCTGAGGAAAGGGCCCTGATGACTATCCTTCACACTTCTCTAAACTCCTTCCTGTCTGGGTTTCTCTTGCGCCACCCCTTTTCCTGTTTCATCCCACTCCCCTCAGGATGCACTGTCACTTCCCTGGCCTAGATGACCATCTCTGTATGTAAATCAATGTCTCCAAAATTTCTCTCTCTTGAGCTTATTTCCACTTGCCAAGTTGTAGTAAATGTCCATCAACCATCTAAAACATATCTCAAGCAAAACAGAGCCCCCATCCTCACGCTACTACATACTCCAAACCCCTATTCCACCCACTGAATACCTACCCTAACTCTTAGCATCATCTATTCACGCAGCCTGAGGCTTATCCACAACTCCTCCCTCTTTCTCATCATATCCAATGGATTTTACTTCAGAAGTCCAAAATCTGGTTTTTCATCTTCACTGTCACTGACTTAGTTGATGTTCTCCAATCACTCCTCTTGATTTAACTGTATGCCCATAATATCTCTCCCTCTATCAAACCCTCAACAAATTGATTTTTTAAAAACTGCTTCCTACTTGATAAGTTCCAAATTTCTTAAAATACAAAACTCAACCAACCTATCCACTCTCCTCCAGACAGCCTACACTTGTGTTCCACTAGTATCTCACCGTTTCTCAGAATCTCCTAGACCAGTGATGGCGAACCTATGACATGCGTGTCAGAGGTGACACACGAACTCATTTTTTAGGTTGATTTTTCTTTGTTAAATGGCATTTAAATATATAAAATAAATATCAAAAATATAAGTCTTTGTTTTACTACGGTTGCAAATATCAAAAAATTTCTATATGTGACACGGCACCAGAGTTAAGTTAGGGTTTTTCAAAATGCTGACACGCCGAGCTCAAAAGGTTCGCCATCACTGTCCTAGACCCTAACTCCTTGCCTTTATGTTATTTCCTCTGTCTAAAATGCTAACAATATAAATAATGAAAGCCACCTAACAATATGTTAAACACTTTAAAGAAATTCTCACTTAATTCTCAACTATTCTTTGAGGTCTGTACATTGTATATTCCCCATTTTCCTAGTGATGAAGCTGAGGCACACAGCTATTTCTTGCCCAATACTGGGCTGACCTAATCACATAGCTGCCTTGACTTAAGAACCTCGGTTTTTAACCACTACATATTTCACTCACCATCCCTTCACCAAGCAACTGCTAATTACCCGCTAAGATCCAGCTCAGAGGCTTCCTCTTTGGTGGAGACTTCCCCAGTGCCCTAGACCTCTCTCTCCATCCTCTCGGATCCCTTGGCATCATACTTCCATCTTTATTACAGTCAACCACACTGACCATTTACATTAGTTCCAAAGATAAAAGGCGGGTCTTTTTTATCTTGGTATTCTGAGCACTATATAGTGTCTGTTACATAAATACCTATGTAATAAACAACTACTTCCAGGTACACAGGACTTCGAGTATATTCTGCTCACACTCAAGTCTACCCAGCATGTCACTAGCTCCAAACGCCCTACACACTGCTAACGCCAACCTCTCTGCCCCAGGGCCTTTTCACATGAGAGTCAAAGCCCTTGTAGGGTTTGCCACAACTACAAACTGCTGACAGCATTAACACAGATGGGGCAGGTAAGTGAGCTGCGTACATCTAAGAAGCATTTTCTCTTGATGAAGACAGAGTGGACATTTGATGTGGGTTGCCAGATTTAAGGACTCTGTCACTTAAATGTGAGGGTGGGATGGTAGACATGAAGATAAATATGTACATAATATAACAGAACATCTGCCATGGCCATTATTCATAACTCATAGAGAGCCAACAGGCTGGCAAAACGTAAGTAATATTATTATTTTAAAATGTTTTTGTATTGATTTCAGAGAGAGGAAGGGAGAGGGAGAGAAAGATAGAAACATCAATTGATCAGCTGTCTCCTGCATGCCCCCTATTGGGGATCGAGTCTACAACCTGGGCATGTGCTCTGACTGGGAATTGAACCATGACCTCCTGGTTCATGGGTCAATGCTTAACCACTGAGCCACACTGGCCAAGCAAGGAATATTATTTAGTGACCTACTTGCCACTTTTACATAATCACCTTGACTATATCTCATTAAATCAGATAAACTTTGCTAGATTCTACAACTACTCAGCACATAATGGAGTTGGCTTGTTTTAGCTTTTTCTCTTACACTAAAGTAGAACTGGTTATGTGTTTACAGTATATTCAGAGAGAACAAAGTAATATTTTTAAAAGTGAGTCATTGAAACCACTATCACTATAGTCAGAAAATAATGAATGAAATAAGGTTTATTCCTACAAGTGAGACTAATAAAAACCAGCAAGCACATAGTTAACTGTATTACATGCTAAGAGGCGGTCTATAATTAAGATGTGCTTCCCAAATGCTGAACTTTAGTACCTGTGCTGATCTATATTTCCTATGTAATGGTTTTCATAAAGCTACATTCAATTTACTGCAATATCTCTTATTATAATTTTTCTTTGAAATTATTATAATCAACAGTGGGTTTAAAAAATGCCTTCACTTGGCAAATTTAAAACTGGTGACTCATATTGGATCCCAATATTGCTTTTGCAATGTTACCGTTCCCTGAAACCTAAGTCTGGGAAGCAACATGTTAAAGTGTCTGAAGAGACTTGGGAAATAAGCTAACCACGCATTTCCCCCAAATTGTGCCTAAAAGAACAAAAACCAAACACCTGGAACATCAAGATTTTATATCTACACATCGCTTAAGATTTCCAATGCACATTAGCATCTTAAACACTGTAAGTCCTATAGCAAGCAAAGACCAGCCTAATCAGGAAAAGACCCCTTTTTCTCTTTGCAGGCAAACCTATTAGTACCCCATCAAACAAGTGGAACTAATAAAATGATGTGTCTGAAAACAGAATGTGTTAATAGTGTAGACGCATCTTCATGAAACCTGGAAAACAGGTGGGGAAGCACATCCCCCTCCTAAAAAAGAGTATGGCAGTATTTTCTATTGGGCTTTTCCAAGAAAGAATACATAATCTGGTAGAAGAGTGTCTCCTATTTAAGTTTCTCTAAATCTGAGGGGGGAAAAATTATATATATATATATCCATTCCTCAATATGGACAGCCAGCTACTTTTGATCCACATGGGATGCTTTGGGCAGGGAAGACAACATTCTGATCATCAAGAATATCCATCTCCATCGGGCTGGTGTGACTTAGTAGTTGAGGGTTGACCTATGAACCAGGAGGTCACGGTTGATTCCTGGTCAGAGCACATGCCTGGGGTTGTAGGCTTGATCCCCAGTAGGGGACATGTGGGGGGAAGGGGCCCAGATGATCAATGATCCTCATCATTGATGTTTCTCTCTCTCTTCCTAACCCTCTGAAATCAATAAAAATAATTTTTAAAAATATATACATATATCCATCTCCAACATGTTGAAGTAATAAATTAACTTTTTTTTTTAAATCACTTATAAATTTGGTTGGTGTGGTAACTGAATAGACTGATAAATTTGATTTTCAAGACCAGCAAAACTGGGAATCACATCCTGGAATATGACCACTCATAAGTCTTAAATCCTCAGTGAGACAACCATTAATGAATCATTGATCAATTTAGTTCGTTTGTTCAATCATTGATCAATTTAGTTGTTTTGTTTGTTTTACAAAATGGACTTGAACAGAATATATCAGAATACATTACATATCAGAAGGTAGATACATTTGCTTCAGTGTATATTCATGTATGCACAAGGTCTCAATGCATATTATCTTATTGTAGATCCAATAAAAAAGTTTGAAAGCCACTGTTCTATCCAATTATTTTCTAACTTCAGCTTATAAACAGGAACTTCTTGGTATAAAAAGAACAGCAATTATTTTCTGTAAGTAAAGCGGTAAAAGAAACAATGGCACTAAGAGTTAAAAGACTTGCCACTCTGGGCTCTTGGGAGAGGTGGTGAGGAATGTTCTGCTAGGTCTCCTTATTAAAACATTAAAGGTATTAAACCCACCACTATACAGTCTGGTTTTAACAACGGCATAAAGAGCAAATCAAAATGTACTTCTAAAGGAAAGCAAAAGTGTAAGAAATTTCCATACGGATTTAAAAAGCAACAACCAACACTTCACTTCACAGAATAGCTGATACCCCAAACTCTTAGAGGGCAATTCATAGAAAAATAAGCTCCTCTCTGAGCTAAAATGAAATTATGCAGCAACCAAAACCAACACTTACTCTCTAATGTGAACAAGGATTAGATCCAAGCACAATTCAAGACCATTTCTCAATTTACTGGTTATTACAGGCATCTCTTGGAGACATAGCAGGTTTTGATTCCAGACCACAACAATAAAGGGAATCTTACAATAAAGCAAGTTGTAATCCTTTAGTTTGTGGAGGGTCTTGCCTCCAATTTGTAAAAAGACAAAACATCTGTGCAGCACAATAAAATTAAGCACAATAAAACAAGGTATACCTGTTCTTGGAAGGTCTAATTAGTAACTACAAAGCAGTTTAAACCAATGAGATGATTAAATTTAAAATCTCTGAACCTGCTTTTTAGAAACCACCCATATTTAGTAAATATTGTACTGGCCCAGGATAGCAAGAAATACAAAATGAGTCTACTAATCTAAGGCCAAGCAGCCTGCTTATCACCAAAAAGAAGAGAGATTCAATCACAAAATAACTAGCCCTTTGGTCTTGTAGTGTGGGTGGGGATATATAAGGGGAAAGGCTGGGACCACTGACTGAAAGCTTCTTGAACATTCGAACTCTAATTTCCTATCTCCCCACCTGGAGCACCATCTCACTGATTCCACGAGTTCAAAAAAGGGTGGGAATGCTCCCACCCCTCCAACTGAATCTGTTTTAAAATCTAAGCATTTACATCTAGCATATTTCTGTACTATGACACAAACTGATATGTTTTAAGAATTTCTACCAATGTACCACCCTGCTGATCTTAGCCAAACATTTTTTAATTCCTGCCTTAAATTCTGCAATCAGTGCACTTTCATAAAAAGTTCATCTCCTCATATGCAAAATTAGGATTTGACCCTTCCAATTCTAAAAATACCATTAGCATAAGCAAATAGGTGTTCCAAGAAATACCAATCCTGTGAAATGCTTTGTGATGCTTTGGCTATTTTCAAAGTACACATCAGCTGTAAGGTAACCTATTTTACTTTGCATAATCCTGTGCTATCCAAATTGGTAGCCACATATAGCTAATGTGCACTTGTAATGAGGTTAGAATGACTGAGTAACTGAATTTTCAATTCTATTTTAGTTTAATTCACTTAAAATTTAAAGTTGATACTTATTTCCATTACTGGAAAACATTAGTATGTTTGGAAAAACTTTGATATGTGAATGCACTTTTGCAATTGTAAATTTTATGAGCTCTAAATACAGATCAAGCATTTCCAATAAAAACTTCATGTTCAAACTGAAATGTGTTGTAAGCATAAAATACACACCTGATTTCAAAGACGTGGTATGGAAAAATGTCAAATAGCTCATTAATATTTAAAAATCAATTACATATTAAATTGACAATATTGTGCATACTGGGTTAAATAAAATAGGTATTAAAATTAAATTCAACTGTTTCTTTTTACCTTTTTAAAAAAATATTTTTTTGTTGATTTCAGAGAAGAAGAGAGGAGAGAGAGATAGAAACATCAATGACGACAGAGAATCATTGATTGGCTGCCTCCCGCACACTCCCCAACAGGGATCGAACCCTCAACCCAGGCTGTGCCCTGACTGGAATCGAACCATGACCTCCTGGTTCATAAGTCGTAACTAAGCCACACTGGCCGGGCTCTTTTTAGCTTTTTAATATGATTCCTGGGAAATGTAAAATAACACATGTGGCTCACATTCTATTTCTATTAGATGGCGCTGGTGTAACCTAATAATGGTTCCCAAACCTTTCCCACTGGAACATGTCCTAACACCAGGTTCAGAAACGTTGCCATAATCAAATACTGTTCTTCCTGTGGAGCATCAAAACCTGCTGACCACATCTGAGACTGAGAAGACCTTCCCTCATTTTCAGTAACTATTACTGATTGTCCTACACAACTACCTTTCTTTTCATCCTTTCCCAGGTCCTCTTTCTCTTCCTGTCCCCAAGGCCTAGTTCTCAATTCTCTTTTTCGTTCTCCACACTTCCATGGTGACCTCATCCACTCTCAGCTTCAACTATCACTTGGAAGTGGATGACTTCCAATTCTTTTATCTCCACTTCTGACCTCTTTCTCAAGCTTCAGCTCCACATTGCCAGCTGCTTACTAAACAGATCCATCTGGAAGTCCCACCAACTTCTTAAACTCATCTTCATTTCTGGAATATCTAACCTGGAATTCCTCATCCTCATTTCTGTTGAAGATTCCCATCATTCACCTTGAAAACCTGGAGTCTGATCCCTTTTCTAGCCTACTGCCATAGTCTTATAGCAGGCCCTTCCTTTTAAATTTTTTTTATTTTAATTTTTAAAAACGTTTTATTGACTTTATTGGGGTGACACTGGTTAATAAAATTATATACGTTTCAGTTGTACAAGTCTATAAATACATCATCTATATATTGTGTGCTCACCACACCAAGTCAGGTTTCCTTCCAAGGCCCTTTCATTAAGAGTCTTTTTTGCCATTGCCTCCTAACTGGACTAACTCTAAATTCTCCCGTTGTCTTCTCACCTCCCAGTCCTCCTCTTGCCCACTGCCATATTAGTATTCTCAAAATGACCACTTTGATCATGTTGCTGTCAAACTTTTAACAGGTCCCCACCGTCTACCATGGCAATCCAAACTACTCAGCAGGCACCCCAGCACTCTTACACACATTCGACCTCCTAGAATACAACTAATCCTCTAGCCAGATGTCCTGCCCTCAAAGTCCACTCTATACAATTCTGCTCCAACTTTAAGGCTCAGCTCAAACACAAGGTCCTCATAAAGGCTGCAGTGGTTCTCAACCTTACTAATGCCGCGACCCTTTAATATAGTTCCTCATGTTGTGGTGACCCCCAACGATAAAATTATTTTCGTTGCTACTTCATAACTGCAATTTTGCTACTGTTATGAATCGTAATGTAAATATCTGATATGCAGGATGTATTTTCAGGGGTCGCGACCCACAGGTTGAGAACCGCTGTAGCCTTCTCTGATCAACCCAGCTAACATTAGTGTTTCTCTACCCGCAAACTCCTTTAGTATTTTTCATGGCAACCACTGTGGTAATGAGTATGTGGCCTTATCTTCTCTATAAAATTGTGTCCCCTTAACAGCATCCAATAGCACCTTTCACTGCACATTGCCATCTTTGGACATTTTACCAAAGAAATCAACTTAAAAAAGGAAAATCCTGGTAAATTTGGGATTATGGATAAATCTTTATCTCTAGCCAGTTATCTAATTACTCCAGACCTTCATTTAGATGTCCCAAGATTCAGTAACTCCAAAATTAAACTCATCTCAACCCGGCATCTGTCTCTTATCTCAGTAAATGGTACCACCATACCATCAATAGCCCAGGCCAGAAATAGAGGTATTAATCTTTAATTTCCCCAACTCACACCTTCTCAAACTCAATGATCAGGTGCTGTGAAATCTTCTACCTAAACATCTCTGCACTTATCCACTTCTTCCCAACTTCGCTGTCAATCCAGGCCACTATTACCTGGGATTACTGCAATACTGGTCTTATACTCAATCCTCTAACCACTTTCTATAGTACAACTAGCGTCATCTTTTAAAATTCATTCTGAACAGGTGAAATTCATGCTGAAAAGCCTTCAATTATTCTCAAGTTAAAGATTTCCAAACATGGCTTGTAGACTCTTCTGCATCTGGCCAGTGTTTACCTTCTCAGCTTCACTTCTTATTTCCCAGATCATCCCTGCCCTTACACACCTCACACTTGAACCATGTCCAAGTACTCCATATGCAGTCTTCCAAATATTCCAATGTCCTCGCTTGCCTCAGGGCTCTTGCACAAGCTGGTTGGGTGCCCCTCCTTTATAATCACCCAATAACCCAGGTGCTGGCTAACCTTGCATTCATATTCTTTCTAACTTCAGCAATGGTGCCTGAAGAAAAGCTTCATGCTGCTCCTACACTCATCTCAATATGTGGCAGGTAATATACTCAAGAATTATTTACTGAATCAATGAATAAATATATAATAATTTTCTGTTTAAAAACACACACCACAAATTCCAAGGTCAATGAATGAAATTCATTTCTGTATCATCTATAATTCAACAGCATTGTATAAAGTGGGCAATTGGTCTACATTTTTATTTTATCTGTCTTTTAAGTCAAAACTATTAATAGTTTGGTTAAATAGAATTTACATGAGTAGGCTTAGAATAATCAAAATGGGAAAAAAAAGACACTGTATTTTATGTTCTCCTTTGCCTTGTAAACTCTTAGGCCAATTCATTTGAAACTTTTGATGCAAAACACAGAATGTATGAAAAGCAGTCAAGCAAAAGTAGATAGACCACAACAGCAGCGCCTGAAGAGACAACATCAGACCATAGTAAAGAGAAAAGGCTCAGCACTACTCCTGCCCTTGTCCAGGCTGAAGCTCAGTGCAATCAGTGCACAAGCTTCATGATCCTGGGAGTCATGAGAAAGAATGGACGTATCTGTGGGGCCATAAAAGCCTTTCTGGTTTATTTAACAAAGGGGAAGGAAACACTTACTAAGCAATAAGACTAGGTGCTGGCCCTTCCTTTCAGCATTTCCTTTCTGCTTCACAATGTATTAGCCCCATTTTACTGATAAAGAAACAGGGGCTTATGGTCACGTAGCTGGTCCTGGTGACCTTATAACTCAATTCTAACTCATACATTTTTACTGAGCACTTACTCCTGCTGAGCCCTATTCTATATGCCGGGGATTGAGCAATAAGAAAAACAGTCTGCTCTGAAGAAAGCTTATGGATTAGTGGGGACAGATGCACCATAGACAAATAATGTAATTTCAGATGGTGATACAATTAAGGGGTATTAAAATGTAAAACTGAGGAATGTTATAGAGTAACTAGGGAGGTGACTTAGGTTTTGAGGTTCTCAGAGATAATTCAAAAGATAATTTTGAGGAGATACTTATGTAGAGTTAAAGAAAATGGATAAAGTGACTATCTGGTCAAACCTTAAATGGAAGTCTCTAGAAGCTACTAGAAGCAAAAATTATCATTCACTTCCCAATTATTAGTAAAGTGGCCATCATGTGAAAGGAACGATAGCTTTATCCTAGTCATAACCCAAAGCAGTAGGTTAGATGGTTACCAGATGGCAAACATTTCCACATGAACCAAATGGCCGTTTAAGGCAATAGACCAATCAAATTAATTCTTGGATTCCCCAGCACCTACAGCAGCACGTGACACACACCAGGGATCATTAAATGACTGCTGAATGAACATATAAAGGAAGAAAAAAGGACATGCTAAACTGTCACTATCATGGGTTAAATCCCTTTTCGGGCCAAGTGGCTTCAATTCACCCAACTTCACTCTAACACCAGTCTTAATCACAAGAAGCAGGTGAGGGAAGTCGGATTAGTGTAAATCCAGGAATAAGACTGTACTAGGAAACAATTAGCATATGTTGCCAACGGTCTGAAACATCTTTAAGTCACAAGTTTCATTTAAAGAAAATCTAATATCCAAATGATGACTAAAAATTAGTAAGGGGTAATTATTTGGCTTCTTTAAATAAGGATTCACCTAATGCAGACACCGTGGACACTTCTGTACCAAGTATTATTCTAACTATTGCACACACAGCACCTTGCTGACCTCTTTACCTGCGTATCCCCCTTGCTAGATTGGTACCCCTTGAGGGAAGGGACAAAGAACATGCATCTGTATTGTCTTAGGCCTTGTCCAGTTTACAATGCAAAAGGTCAATGATTATACTGAATTATAAAAATTAAATTTCTTCGAAACCTTTCAGTCATGGAGCAGTTGGATAGGGTGAGATCCACCCCTTACTACTGTTATCTGCTAGGCCTGCTCTGCAGAACCTGAAGGTCTCATCATCACATCACTCTTTCAATGTCTCTAGCAGAGTTGAAGAGCTGGAAAAGCCTTGCAAGCTTCTGCTTCGATTTTAAGAGGTTTATTTTTAAAGGACTGTCTTAGTGGTGATAGAGAATAACAAATGGCCATTCAAAGCTGAACAACAGAGTTGAGTTTGCACCATATATCAAAGTTGCCAGTGTTTCCTCTCTGGCACCCAGATGGAAGGGCTAAAAAACAGTTTAAAAAGAAGATACAACTTCTGATAGATTAAGCGCTACCAATTTTTGTGAAATTTCAGTAAAATTTTAATAAGGAATCTGTGACACCTTTTTTGTGAGACAGAGCAGTGTTGTGAATGATATTACAACAACATCACAAGTAGACTCAGCAGAAGATGGATGGGGGAGGGGGAAACTAGTAAGGATTATGTTCATTTTCTCCAGTAAAAAACTTCCTCTGCATATGCCATCTCATTTTAAAAACCACAACAGAGCCAGTTCTAATATCCCTGGATTTTGTTCTTCATAACATCAGCCACATCTCTAAAGTTCTTAAAGCTTCATCTCACACTACTGACAGAAAGACAACTTCAATGAAAGGCACAAATTAGATACTACCCATTTGCACACTTGATTTATTACTCATTTTCACTTGCTTCTGAATTACCATAGTTTTGTTGTGCCATAAGGACTGGCTCTGCAGAAACTTAAATCCAAAATGGCAGCTGAGTTTCTGAAACTCACCAGAGACATAATGCTTATTAACATACCTGAAAGCACGTCTTATTTATCTCACTTTTCAATGTCTCAGAGAAAAGAACATTTATAAAAACATTTCAGAGAATTAGATGGTATCTGTTTATGCTCATTATATCATTCTCTTTCTTGCCTAGAGAGCAGGCACTCTAGAGTGCTTCTGGTTCCTCTGCTCTGCAAACTGAGTTAACCTGCTATTCACAAGCTAACAGTCCACACAAAAAAACAAAACAAAAAACAAGCTAATGGCAAAACATGGAAAGCCTAGGTTTTTCTTACTCTTCTGTAAGAACAACTTAGGAAATGGATGTAAAATGAATCACCTAACAAGTAAAGCCTCAAATAAGCACTTTCATTTTCAGATAAACACAAGCAAAATCAGAGCTCTAATTTTCCTTAGGTCCACCACAAAGCAACACTCTATCACTATGGTAGTCTATGTTTTTCCTTTAAACTGAAACTGTAAAAAAATTTTTTAAAGACACAAATTCGTTCCAGACTACCTCTCTAATGTAATGTTTCCAATCCTTCTTACACAAAAGCTAAACTTATATTACCCAAAAAATTTACACTGAATTTAAAACCATCACTTAACTTCTCTACTTATTTCTACTACTAATAACATTAGTTTTAGAAAAATAATAAAATACTTGCTCTTTAGAGACAGAGCGCTTTAATTATCTTTATGTATTCAAATGGAAAGTCTTTTTGTTAAATTAGCGTGAAAGTCCCTTCATCTACACACAATTGCCCAAAGAAACAGGCCATTTTCAGCACAAGAGGCCAATCCATTTTTACAGTGAATAAAGCTTTTGAAAGCACTACACACCCTCTTCTAGACTGTCAAATTTTCAAAATGGTCCAGCAATTTTTCCATTTTTTAACACTTTCAGGCCCAGCAAGCACCTTGTAATTAGATTAATTAAAAAAGAACAAAAAAAAAATACAACCAATGCTCCCTTCTGATTAAAATTATTCCTTTTATGCTAATTAGCTTTAATCCAACTCTACATATTTAATGATGGGGATTATGACAACTCAACCAATTTGCATATTTTAAATGCCTTTCTAAACTATACTCTGTAACAGATTTAGAAGAACAGTCTCTTTCTCATGCCAATATTCCCAGGCATAAATCAGGATACAAATTAGGCCGGGGGGTAAAAAAAGAAAAGAAAACAAGGCCTCTCAGAGCCTGGGATGTGCTGAGGGAGTGGGGTAATTTACCCCAGGGGTGGGGGCAATTTACCCGCCACAGCACAAACTACATCCTTTCAGCCCACCAGACGGAGAAGCATTACATCACACCCTCACAATGATAGGGGGAGGTGGCTCTGAGAAAGCAAGTTTTCAGCTTTCTTCCCTCTCTGCTCCGAGGCTTTCTAGAATCCTGCATTAGAGTAAAGGAATTTAACTTCAGGGCACTGCACAGTTTCAGGAGTAACTAACATATGTACGTACACAGCTAATTATTTATATGACCCTCAATGACCAATTCACAATGGAAACGACCAAAACAGGCCACCGCACAAACAGATGCTGAATTTGTGCTGAAAAGCCCAGTTCATCTGTATAAAATGAAACAATAAATGTAATCCGTGAGAAATGGAGAAGGCTAATCCCCAGGGAGAAACTGATAAAGAAATAATTCTTCATCGGGGTGAATAGCTGTTTATATCTTTTAAACACTGTGTTTACAAGACAGTCCTACCATTTGGTTCAAACCACGATCAAAATAACAGCGCATCTGGCTGCACATTTGAGAACACAGAGAAACCCAGTGCACACGAGCGCGCGCAGAGAGCAGAGGGGCGATCCACACATTGCTCCGGAGGTTTGCAAGCAGGGGAATCTACAAACCCCAAACCTCCCGGTGCTCACTTGCCCCCCGCCTGATGTCTAAAATGTATCAGGTCTTATTTTAGGTTTTATATCTCTCTAGGAAGGATGGCCTACCTTAAAAAAAAAAAAAAAGGCTTCCCTGTTGTAGTGCTTGCCCTCCCAGATCCTTTGTCGGCCTTAGCAGCCGAAAGAATGCAAACCCATTTATATTTATGCAAATTTTTGCAGCAGATTTAAGGGGACAGGGAGAGGTCTGTGTTTTTTAAAAACCCATTTCCAAATATTAAATTTCCAATTACTCACAGCTTCTTTTATTGGCAAGACAGAAACGATGACAAGAGTCGCAGACATTAAAAGTGCAATTAAATCAATTCAAAATCTAAATATTTTACCAAGGCTTTTCCATTTCTAAAACGCCGAACCAAAAGTACATCACGGGTCTGATTTACACAGATTCACGAAATGTCTGAAGCCAGTCTCCATGCTAGACAAATGTCGATTTGCAACACCACTAGTGAAAACGGTTAGACAAAATCCATATAAATCAATTGGTTTTAAAAAATTGAAAATATGTACCAACCTCATAAAGTGCAGCAGTGCTTAAATCCAGCAAATTGAGGCATACAAGGTAGAAATGGAAATGAAAAAAGGTCCAAAAAAGGATTTCTTTTTGTCTATCTGTATTTGTATTTTAAATATTCAGAAACCAGCAGAGACTCTGTCGGCCATTTTGGCTTGAACTAACTCTCACTCACTCTCCCGCTTGCTCTCTCTCTCCCCCCTCTGTCTCTAAAGGAAGCAGCTTTTTGTGACCTTCAAATAGAGGCGGATCATGTGACTTCGGGTAGATTTGTCAATCAGGAAAGGGGAGGGAGCTGGGGATGAAACTGCCTTAAAGGGAAAGCGGCCCTTTTCCACTCTCATTTGTGAAGCTGTTATCTCATACTCTCCGCCTACACACACTGCATGTGAAAGTGGCAACAGCACAGGGGTAACAGATGAACAAAATATAAAAACCTTTATTGGTTTATAGAAATATGCTCAGTTGCTAACGATTCTTGTAGATCCTGGAGCTTGGCTAGCTTGCTACAGTTATTCTCTCGATGTCTGGGCAAGCACAGGCTGGCAAACTGCTCTTTAAAAGGGGGCTTAAACAATGCTTTACCCAAACATGAGACTTTAGTTTTTAAAGATCAAGGTGAAATATAGGGCACGACTGATCTCTAGCAAGCTCCTAAAATGAATAGGAAAAGAAGGGAAGTAAATATACCAAAGTAAAAATTGAGAATGGCAATTCAGAGAGGTTAAGTAACTTATCCCAAATCACACAGCTGGACAGCTGCAGAGCAGGGACTGGCTTCCCAATTGAACTACACATTAATCGTTTTGGGTCCCTCCTCCCACCACCCCAAATAAAAACTATGCTACAGCATAACAGAGTTCCTCTAGGTCTAGGATAAGCCAGATCTGAGTCATTATTGATCTACTCCCCCACCTGAGGAAGCAGCTCTGCAGCTGACATGGAGTAAGCACGGAATTAAAAACCTGCCTGTTTTCCCCCATCCTAGGTCCCTTCTTGCTATATGCTTCTAGGGTTCTAATCACCTAAGAAACCCACACTGCGTTTGTGTCTCTGGCCCTGGGGCTAACGGGCTGTGTAACTTCAGTGAGGCAAGTGCTTCTATCCCTGGGCCTTGATCTTCTCATTTGTAGAATGTAAGGATAAGCCATCACTAGATGGTATCTTAGGTTCCTTTCAGCTCTAAAACATGACTCCCCCCAACCCCACCACCCAGTTCATCTTATCCTTGTCATCTCAAAAGTAAGTCATTGCCCTGGGAAAACTTTCCTTGTTCTTCCCAGTCTAGACCAGCCTTCCTGTTCAACACTCCCATAATATCTTTTACTACCTCATAGCATTGGTCATAACAACAATTTATTATTTATGAAATAATGTGCTTACTGCTGGTCTTCCCCAGTATATATAAAGATAAATAAGCACCACATCTTCCTTCATGGCTGTGTGAAGCCCTACACCAAGCCCCAAAAAGGTAAATAAATGAATTAGACCTCCATTTGGAAGTCCTGGGTTGAACAGGAAGATATGTGCCACCCAAATATAAGGAATGAAAATCACATAGTTTCCAGAAACTTGCCTCCATTTATTTTTAAAAAAATATATATTTTATTGATTTTCTACAGAGAGGAAGGGAGAGGAATAGAGAGTTAGAAACATCGATGAGTGAGAAACATTGATCAGCTGCCTCCTGCACACCCACTACTGGGGATGTGCCCGCAACCAAGGTACATGCCCTTGACCGAAATCGAACCTGGGACCCTTCAGTCCGCAGGCTGACGCTCTATCCACTGAGCCAAACTGATTAGGGCAACTTGCCTCCATTTATTTGTTTAAGGCAGGGGTCCTCAAACTTTTTAAACAGGGGGCCAGTTCACTGTCCCTCAGACCGTTGGAGGGCCGGACTATAGTTTAAAAAAAAACTATGAACAAATTCCTATGCACACAGCTGGGGCAAAAACACCCAGCGGGCCGGATAAATGTTTTCGGCGGGCCGCATGTGGCCCGCGGGCCGTAGTTTGAGGACCCCTGGAAGGATTGCTTGAGGAAGTAAAGTAACTAAATGAAAGCCATTGAGCGAAAGTACCCTGTGTCTATTAGACTCCATCGATAGAGCGGATCAGGTGGGATTCCAGGGGGATTCTCCCAAATGACCTAGACCAGTGGTCGGCAAACTGCGGCTCACAAGCCACATGCGGCTCTTTGGCCCCTTGAGTGTGGCTCTTCCACAAAATACCACATGCGGGCGCATGTACAGTGTGATTGAAACTTCGTGGCCCATGCACAGAAGTCGGTATTTTGTGGAAGAGCCACACTCAAGGGGCCAAAGAGCCGCATGTGGCTCGCGAGCCGCAGTTTGCCGACCACTGAGACTGACCGAGTGTAATCTGCCATGCCAGCCAGCAGAGAACTGACGGATTCTGTAAGCCTGACATTCCTCAAAAAGGAACCTATGAGCCCTTTCTAAATCCCACATTCATCATCCTGGCTTCTGGGCCCTTATACAGTCTCCAACCTTCCCTTTTACTCCGATAGAACAGGAAAGGAGCTGTTTCAGGGAAGGCAGAGTTCAATGCCTAGATGATCTGGCAGCTTGAATATTTATTGCATAAATTCTCCCACTGTCTTTGCACAGCTCTGCCTGGAGTAAGAGCCAGGAGTTGGACTGACAATTGAGATGTAGGCAAAAGCAGGAAACTCCTAGGATGGAAATTTTGAATACTTAGTCTATTTTTATCCCTCCAATACCTTCCAGATGAGTTACGGAAAGATTACTTACGTGGAGCATGCTTAACATGTTAAAATGCATGAAGACTGTACAGCTGCCTTGTTTCAATTTGTGATGGACACGATCTCTTTATAAAACTGAATTTTGCTAAGTCTCCATTCCCCAGTGCAGAATATTACTGTATGAATGCATATATGTGTTACCATGTAAGTGTTAAATAACAAACTGTACAAAGTTGGGAAACATAGACACATTTTAAAACAAAATATTAGTTCTATTTTCAAATAATATGATCGATATTTTTTCTTGCACATCCTAACATCTTTATTTATTGGTGAGATACCTCTAAACTTAAAGCAATTATTCCAATTGTTCATCTAAAACAGCGGTTCTCAACCTGTGGGTCGCGACCACTTTGGGGGTCGAACGACCCTTACACAGGGGTCGCCTAAGACCATAGGAAAACACATATATAATTACATATTGTTTTTGTGATTAATTACTATGCTTTAATTATGTTCAATTTGTAACAATGAAATTGGGGATCACCACAACATGAGGAACTGTATTAAAGGGTCGTGGCATTAGAAAGGTTGAGAACCACTGATCTAAAAGAAACAACTGCAGTAAATACTCTATTTCCCCTATATTTTCAGACATTAAATTGGGGATCACCACAACATGAGGAACTGTATTAAAGGGTCGTGGCATTAGAAAGGTTGAGAACCACTGATCTAAAAGAAACAACTGCAGTAAATACTCTATTTCCCCTATATTTTCAGACATTTTTGGACTCTGTGATATACTTATTGTAATTTTTTTCATATTGATTAGATTCTGTTTTTAAATTATATTATTACAAAGTGAGGCTACGAAATAATAAAAAATGAATTTACTTTTTTAAAACAAAAAGACCAGAAGTTATACACTCACATAAGTATCCTTTTTCAAACTTGGTATCTTTGATCATGATATACTACGATTAAAATATTTTTATTAGGAAACAGATTGAAAAATATAAACTGAACATTTAACTCAAAAGCCCAGTAAACAAGTAACAAACCCAAAAGAGAAATTTATGATAAAAGCATAAACAATCATTTTTTAAAAAAAGAGTAGACTGGCTAAAAAAATCCCCGAAACTTTTTTGTTTAAAAATAAATAAGTAAAAGTAAATAATCCTTTGGAAAATATTATCAATTTAAAAAAAGAGAAGTCATAAATGAAAAGTAAGACTGAGAAAGGGGGCTTTATAACCACAGATTTGAAGAGGATTCGTTTTTAATTGTGAGAGAATTACACATAACTTTGTGTCAATAAACTTGAAGATTAAATAAAATAGATGACAGTCACGGAAAATAGAAAGTGCCATATCAACTCAAGAAAAGTTATGAGCACAGCCGGAGTAGCTCAGTTGGTTGAGCTTTGTCTTGTGCCCCGACAGGTTGCCTGTTCGTTTTCCAGTCACAGCACATAGCTGGATTGCGGGTTCAATCTCCAGTCAGGGAGCATATGGAAAGCAACTGATTGATATTTCTCTCATACATATCTCTGGTCTCTCCCCCTCTCCCTCTCCCTCTGTCTCTCTCCCCTTCATCTCTCTAAGCATGTCCTTGAATGAGGATTAAAAAACAAAAAGTTGTGAAAATAACAAAAACCTATATCAGAAATCTGTAAAATATTAAAACTACATGAGGCACAAATGGTTTTCTGGATGAAGTCTACCAAACTTCTATCAAACAAATAATTTTCCATGTTATCTATCCCTCCTGTTCTCAAATTTATAGATATAAAAGGGAAAGTTTCCTAATTTCTCCTATGAGGCTAACATATTTCTGATACACATCTGGACTAAGTTAGTACAACAGAATAAAACTACAGACCAATCTTCACTTGTGAAGACAGATACAAAAATCTTAAGTAAAATATTTGCATATTGAATTTATCAGTTTTAAGATCATATTATGACCACATAGTGTTTTTACCAAAAATTCAAGGATGGTTAAATTACAAAATCTATTAACGTAACTCTTCATCTGTTCAACAGGTATGTACTAAGTGCTTTCTATGTGTCTGACTCTGGTAGGTGCTGGGGGCACAGCAATAAACCAGATAGGAAAGGTTCTTGCCCACATGTAGCCAACATCCTCATGGGAAAAAGAAATCACTGGGAAGAAAATAAAGAGTTTGATGGGATATGGAATAACTGAGGGAGGCTCCCTTTAGATAAGGTGGTTAGGGAAGGGTTCTCAGGAGGGGCACTTAAGCTGAGTTGAAAAGCAACTGCTTGGCCCTGGCTGGTTTGGCTCAGTGGATTGAGCATCGGCCTGTGGACTGAAGGGTCCCAGGTTCGATTCCGGTCAAGGGCACATGCCTGGGTTGCGGGCTCGATCCCCAGTGGGGGATATGCAGGAGGCAGCTGATCAATGATTCTCTCTCATCATTGATGTTTATATCGCTCTCTCTTCTTCTCTAAAACCAATAAAAAATATATTTTTTAAAAAAAGCCTTCTTCTCTAAAACCAATAAAAAATATATTTAAAAAAAAAGAAAAGCAACTGCTTGAGTGTTCAAAGAATAAGAGGGATGGATAATAAGGAGGCTAGGACATGTGAAGAGAGAAGAGAGGGATGAGATGAACCCTAGAAGATAGGGGGAGCTAAATCATACTGGATCTTGCAGCCACAGTAAGGATTTTATTTTAAAGACAGTGGAAAGACACGGAAGGATTTTAAAGCAGGAGAGTGAACAGTGCCATTTTATCTGTTATTCACCCTCTACCTAACACCTAGGATCAACAAGCTTTTCAAGGGACTAGGAAAATGTTTAGGACCTGAAAGGATACTTTTACAAGTCCAAAATACAAAAAGAAAATTATAACCATAAAAATTAACAAATGCTTAGTCCTCCTCAAAATATAACCCAGCAATTTTATTCACTATTAAATTTAGCCTTTATAAAATTTCATTACATTTGAAAACAATTCTCACTTTGCAGAAATTTCTAAATTTGTTAACCGTTAAGAAATGTTAGGTAATTATAATTTAAGTAAGTTATTTGTAGCCAAATAATTTCAGAAGCAAAATAGTACAATTATTTTAATGTGTGATAGCAAAAATAAATAAATGAAACCACATATTTAATATGGGATGTGAGTACCTTTTAATATGTTTCCTATAAAGTGGGACAAAGTCTCTAAAACCTCCCAAAGTAAGAATTCCAAAGACCCATGGAGGTCTTACAACCACTTTAGAAACATCAGTTGTATGTTTTCAAAAGCTCATCCTGGCTTCTATGTGGAGAATACATTATAGAGGACCAAGAGGAGAAGCAGAGAGACAAGTTGAAAGGTGACTGCCACCATCTGGGTGAGGGAGGGTAGCCTGAACCAGGTGGAGGTGGTAGAGATAAAGAGAAGTACATAACATATTTTGAAGCTAGCAGTGATTCTATCATCAGATAATTGGTTGTTGTTAGGAATACAATCTGTGACCATGAAATATAGTAAGGTCAATCAACACTTGCAAAAATAAGCTCCAGGCCCTGGCCAGGTAGTTCAGTTGGTTAGAGTGTTGTCCTGATACACCAAGGTTGCCAGATAGATCTCCAGTCACAGTACATAAAAGAAGCAACCAATGAATGCATAAATAAGCGGAACAACAAATCAATGTTTCTCTCTTCTCTCTCTCTCCCTCCCATCCTCTATCTAAAATCAATAAATTAAAATACAAAAAAGACTACAAACTTGACTCACCATTCATTCATGCAGTCAAAAACTATATTTTGAACATCAACTATATAATAATATACTATACTAGTACCAGGCCCAGGGGGATACAGAGCTGAATGTTAACGCCTTGAAGGACAGAGGCATGTAAATCCATAATTAAAATATAGCATGGTAAGTACCATAATTAAAGTATAAATAGAGATATGAGACAGTTACACTATAGGAATACAAAGGCTTAACTGCTGGGAGAGTCAAGAAAGATACCACAGGAGAGACGAGATTTTGAACTAAGTCGTAAAGAGTAAGTAGGAGTTTGCCATGTAGAGAATATAAGAAAGGCAAAGGCTTTTCTAAGTCTTATCATCTTCAGTACTATCAATGGCGAGGAGGAAGGCTGACAAGAAAAAAATATAAATATAAGAGCTAAGTTTTTCCAGGGTCCTTACCGCCAACAAAGTCAGGAGGTGGAAATAGTAGCTAAAACTACATCGAATCTCCAATGTAACTAGAACCCAAAATTTCTGGACTGTAGTTGGAAAATAGAATGTTAGCATTTACACTCTTGTTACATTTAGAAATTAGAATGCTAGCAGACTTTTTTAGGAAACATTTTAAAAATTCTTAAATTCTTTAGAACCAGGCCTCAAAAATCAAGTTTGCATTTGGAATGAGCCTTCCTTGACACCCCAGTTTGATTCCAGTGTCCTCCTCTGTGCTTCCTGTCACCCAGAACATATCTTTATGGTAGCACATCCATACACTAGTACTATTGTTACCTATTTACTTGGTGCCTCCCCCTCTGAACTATGTGGGGCAGGGTATGTAGTCTTTATTTCTGGATCTAGTATTAAGGAGGAATTAAATTAATGTTTGCTGAATGAACAACCAAATGAATAAGCAAAGAAGTAAAAAGATGAATACTATGAACCTAGATATTTATAGGGTACAAAAAGAGACAACACTTAAAATCCTATAACTGGGAGATAAAACATATACACAGGACAGTCACAAGACAGTGTAAGAGAAATTGTTAACTGTCTGGTTCCACCCTATGAGAGACAGGAATTAGAAAATGGAGACAGTACAGCTCAGTTAAGCTGGGCTCCAAAGGAAGGACAAATCAGCCTGGTCAAAACAGATGCTTTAATATGCAACTAATGAAGCTTACTGTAAGCTGTAGGACTCTTCACTTTCATGGGCTCTCTCTCCCAAAGCCCTAGAAGGGGTCCTAACACTGTGCCCAAATGATCTTTCTATTTTTATTGTGGTAAAATAAACATAACACAATTTCTCATCTTAACCATTTTTTTAAGGTTTCTAATTAATTTTTTTAGAGAGAGGAATGGAGAGGGGGAGAGAGAAACATTGATTGCTATCTCCTCTAAGTGCAGGCCTCCCACTGGCAACCCCTTGGTGCACAGGACAACTAACTGAGCCACATCGGCCAGGACTCATCTTAGCCATTTTTAAGTGAACAGTTCAGTAATGCTAAGTATATTCACATTGTTGTGAAACAGATCTCCAAACTTTTTCATCTTGCAAATCTGAAATTCAATGCCCATTAAAAAACTTCCTTTTATTCCCCACCCTCCAGCCCCTAGTAACTAACACTCCACTTTTTATTTATATAAATTTGACTACTTTACAGACTTCATATAAGTGAAATCATACAGTATTTGTCTTTTTGTGACTGGCTTGCTTCACTCAGCATAATATTTTCAAGGTTTATACATGTTGTAGCATGTGACAGGATTTCTTTTATGGCTGAATAATATTCCATTATATGTATACACTACATTTTGTTTATCTATTCATCTGCTGATGGACATTTGGATTACTTCTATCTCTTGGCTCTTGTGAATAGTGTTGCCATCAATATGGATATGCAAATATTTCTTCCAGAACCAGCTTTCAATTCTTTTGGGTACATACCCAGAAGGTAGTTCTATTCTTAATGTTTTAAGGAACCTCAATACTGTTTTCCATAGCCGTTACACTATTTCATAACCTCACAAACAGAGCACAAAGGTTCCAATTTCCTCACATCCTTGTCAACACTTGTTACTTTCTTTTTTTCTTTTTTATAGTAACCATCCTTATGAGTGTGAAATTATCTCAATGTGGTTTTTACTTGCATTTCTTTAGATGATTAGTGAGGCTGAGTATCTTTTCATATGCTTGTTGGCCATTTATATATTACCTTTGAAGAAATGTCTATTCAAGTTTTTTGTCCATTTTTTAATTAAGTTACTTGATTTTTTGTTATTGAGCTGTAATTCTTTATATATTCTGGATATTAATCTCTTACCAGATGAATGATTTGCAAATATTTTCTCCCATTCTGCAGGCTGCCTTTTCACTCTATGGATTGTGTCCTTTGATGTACAAAAACTTTTTAAAATTTAAAGTAGTCCCATTATCTAGTTTTGCTTTTTGCCTATACTTTTGGTGTCATATCCAAAAAACTATAACCAAGTCTAATGTTATGAAGTTTTTCTCCTATATTTTCTTCTAGGAGTTTTATAGTTTTGGGTCTTTAATCCACTTTGAGTTAATTTTTCATATGGTGTAAGATAAGGGTACAACTTCATTCTTTTGCAAGTGAGTATCCAGTGTTCCCAACACCACCATTTGTTGAAAAGACTCTCTGTAGCACCCTTATTGAAGATCACATGACCTTATATGTGAGGGTTTACTTCTGGGCTTTCTATTCTATTCCATCAGTCTATGTACTGTCTTTATGCCTATACCACACTGTATTGATAACTGTAGCCTTGTAATATATTTTGAAATTAGAAAGTGTGAGTTCTCCAACTTTGTTCCAAATTATCAATTATTTTTATAAAATGTATGAAAGCAAGATATTTTCATCATAATTTTATTTTATTTATTTTATTTTATTTTTTAAATATATTTTATTGGTTTTTTTATAGAGAGGAAGGGAGAAGGATAGAGAGTTTGAAACATCAATGAGAGAGAAACATCGATCAGCTGCCTCCTGCACACCCCCTCCTGGGGATGTGCCCGCAACCAAGGTACATGCCTTTGACCAGAATCGAACCTGGGACCCTTCATTCCACAGGCCGACGCTCTATCCACCGAGCCAAACCGGTTAGGGCTTCATCATAATTTTAATTCAGATGTTAAAACCACAGCCTCTATCCACTTAACTATACCCCCAAGATGAGTCCGCAGGTCAGTAGAGTTAGAGTAGCTACAAGCATTTTGGGGATCCCTATAAAGGGAAAGTTAAATTGGTGATATATTTACTAAATTGGTTTAGTAGAATATATTTATGTGGTTCTCAGCCACTTCATGTATGGTCAAGGTATTGTTAACCATCATTTTGTATAAAAGATGTTACTGGAACAAATCACTCTGTACCATGACAGAAATATGCAGGGCCAGATCATATATCATATCATAAATGTATCAATTCAAAGAGTACAGTCAATGTACAAGAAAAATGAAGGCTTATAATTATACCTCTTATATAAAAATCTTGTAGCTCATATATAAAAGATATTTGGTAGTAGTTTTCCCAAAGGTGATAACAATCTTACAAATTCATATGATGTTACTAATAAGAAGTTGTGAAGCTGAAAGGAACTTTTCTAGTTTGTCAATAATAAAAACCGTTTTTTGGTTAATCACGTTATAGATAATACTGAATTCTCTCTCTATTCTATTTTTTAGAAAATATCACAGAATTTTTATAATATGAAGGGGCAATATATTTTCCCTACAGTCAAAACAATGTAGGGAAAGAAGTTTCACAGCAATGTGTTTAGACAGTGAATTAATTCAAATATAATGATATTTTTCTGAATTTTGTATTTGTCAACTTTTTTAAAGTTATAATTTTTGTGATTTCTTTCCTCATCTATAATAATAAAAGAGTAATATGCTAATTAGACTGGATGACCTTCTGGACGAAGCCAGGGCTGCGAGGGAAGCCCGGGTCCTGGGTGTCAGAGGGAAGCTGGTGCCAGCAGCTGGGGGAAGGAAGGCCTACTCTTGCCCGAATTTCGTGCATCGGACCTCTAGTTGTAATAAATATTCATTTTTGTACCTAATTTGTATTTGAAATTAATTTTCTTTTTCCTAAAAGCATTCATGTAAAACCTAGATTTGCTCCTGGTCTCCTGGCCTGACGAAGGCATGCAGGGGGGAAAAAGCCAGATGTGCATGGACGACCTTAAGGAGAGCCACTGGGCAGGAGCAGGAAGATCCTTTAAACAACAGAGAAAATACACAAAGGTAGGTGAAAGGCATCTTATGGAGGCCCTCAGAAGCAAAGAAAAAGTTCAGACTTGGATAAAAAGGTATTTTCTGCAAAATAAACAATAATTAACAACTAGCTTACAGGGAGGAACTCTTAAAAAGAAGAACAGCAATAAATCGGGTCTGTTGGAATATATTCTAGAAAGCACTGAATATAAGGTCAAATGTGACATGTTATCAATTCACGTTTGTTGTTATTAATCCTCATCTGAGAATATTTTTCCATTGATTTTTTAAAAATATATTTTATTGATTTTTTACAGAGAGGAAGGGAGAGAGAGTTAGAGGTAGAAACATCGATGAGAGAGAAACATCGATCAGCTGCCTCCTGCACACCCCCCACCGGGGATGTGCCTGCAACCAAGGCACATGCCCTTGGCCGGAATCGAACCTGGGACCATTCAGTCCACAGGCCGACGCTCTATCCACTGAGCCAAACCGGTTAGGGCGATTTTTTTTTTTTTTTTTTTTACAGAGAGTGGAGTGGGGGAAAGAGAGAGAAACATTGATATGAGAGAGACACATCGACTGGTTGCCTCCTGCATGGGGATTGGGCCTGCAATCGAGGTACATGCCCTTGACCAGAATTGACCCTTCAGTTCTCGGGTGGACGCTTTATCCACTGAGCCAAACCGGCTAGGGCTCAATTCACTTTTCTTCTGCAATAACAAATAAAATATTCTGGGGTTTGGATTTTTAATAAACCCACCTCAGATTTTCAAAGTGAGTATGTAGAACAGGGATTCTTAATAGTCAGTGGGAAGTTACTGACATCTTTATTCATCCAATATACAGTATATTTATTGATGCTTTCTGTAGTGACCAAGCCACAAAAGTCTCTGTCCTTGAAGAGCTGAAGATCTAGCATAAAGCCTTAACCTGACTTTTCACTGCCCACCATCATATTGTACCTCTTCTTTACGACACTCTCCCAATCTACTTCAGCTCAAACTTTAGCTCACGGAGATTGCCCTGGGAAGGGAAACCCAAACTCAGGCAGAATGCTCAGGGCAGAAGTGTCCTTAGCCTCTAGTGGTCATAAATTTTGGGGAAAATGAACACTAGCTTCCCTACATTACACCACTGGAGATTACTGCAGCTGAACGTGTATTTATTTACTTATATTTACAACATGCTATGTATTTCAAAACATTTTACAAATACATTTTGTAAAACGTTTTACAAATACATAACAATAACAAAAAAGAAGACTTAAAACACCAATTTCAAGGAACTGTAAAAATACATCTTGCCTTTCAAGTAATGTTTTTTCATAAAGGCATATTATTTGTCCATAAGCAAAATATAAGCTAAATAAATAAGACTTTTATTAAATTAACTGCAGTTTTCTGAGAGCTCATGATCTCACCTATTCATTGTTGTTTAAAGTCATCACCTTAACCCAGTGGTCGGCAAACTGCGGCTCG
>NW_005363061.1:1202318-1212765 GCF_000412655.1 Myotis brandtii
GCGCCCACACGTGGTATTTTGTGGAAGAGCCATACTCAAGGGGCCAAAGAGCCGCATGTGGCTCGCGAGCCGCAGTTTGCCAACCACTGCCTTAACCTATAAGTAGTAGCAACCCACACAGTCTGTAGTCATTTTCAATTATGACACATATCTCCTGAAGTTATTCTTATTGTAATTAATCTCAGACATCCAAGGAAAACCTCATAAAATAGATTTAGAACTCATTTATTATGATTCTGAGACTCCTGGGGAAAAATACGTTTTCAAAGAATTAATTTTTTAAAGTAACTTCAAATGCAAATTAGAAAATTT
Organism: Myotis brandtii; assembly: GCF_000412655.1. NCBI lineage: Eukaryota > Metazoa > Chordata > Mammalia > Chiroptera > Vespertilionidae > Myotis > Myotis brandtii. The sequence continues at coordinate 1,202,631 of NW_005363061.1, forward strand.
ATTAGCAACTGAAAGTTTCCCAAAGACCTAGTACAAATGTTTATGGTTATTCTAAAATTCCCAGCAGCAAAAATTCCATGAACATAACTATCATCTATTGAACCTATTTGTGACATTTTCAAAACACCCATTAATTGGAAAATAAAACTCATTTCATTTCTCCCAAAAACAATCTGGTAAGATTATATAGAAATCCAACTATTCTTCTGAGGTCCAGCTTATTGCTGGGTAATAACAATGAATTTACTCAATCATTCACTTTGGTACTTCTTAATAAGTTTATTTCAACATGTATAAATTTTAATGGTTCAAAGGAAAAACAGTGGTGAAAACTGATGGTAGAATGCAGAAAATATAATGATTTTTTTAATAAACAACCTTTCCTATGGCTTGTGTTTTGATGATAATTATCTATAAGTGATTTGGAAATATTATTTTTTTTTTAAAAATCCTCACCTGAGGATATGTTTTCTAAAAAAGTATATTTTTATTGATTTCAGAGAAGATGAGAGAGGGAGAGAAACATCTATATAATAAAAGGCTAATATGCAAATTGTCCCCTTGACTGGGAGTTCAACCAGGAGGTCGACCAGGGGGCAGGGCTGGCCGGCCAACCCCCCGCAGCCCCTCCCCTTGGCCTGACCCACCCCGACCGGCCCTTGCCCCCCCGATCGGGGTGGGGCCGGCCCACCAAATGCCTGTGGCCCCTCCTCCCAGCTGGGCCCACCCCTGATTGGCCCCCCCTACCCTGATCGGGGGCCGGGCTGGCCAGCCAACCTCCCACATCCCCTCTCCCCAGCTGGACCCACCTGTGCACGAATTTGTGCACCGGGCCTCTAGTCAATGATAAGAGAAAATCATTGATTGGCTGCCAACTGATGATCGAGCCTGCAACCTTGGCATGTGCCCTGACTGGGAATCAAACCATGACTTCCTGATTCATGGGTCAATGCTCAACCACTGAGCCACTCCAGCTGGGCAAGGATATGTTTTATTTATTTATGTATGTATGTATGTATGTATGTTAATCCTCAATGAAGGAAATTTTTCTCACTGATTCTAGAGAGAGTGGCAGGGAGGGGGTAGAGGAAAGGAGAAAGAGAGGGAGGGAGGGAGGGAGGGAGGAATATCAATGTGAGAAACATTGATTGGTTGCCTCCCACACACACCCCGACCTGGGATCAAACCTGCAAACCAGATAAGTGCCCTGACTAGGAATCAAACCTTTTGGTGTACAGGACAACACTCCAACAAATTAAGCCACCCAGACACAATTTTTAAACAAGCACCCACATGAATGGTTAAACTGGGTGGTCAAATATAACACAAAGAATCCTATATAATAAAAGGCTAATATGCAAATTGTCACCTCGGGAGTTCGACTGACCGGGAGTTCGACCGCTCGCTATGATGTGTGCTGACCACCAGGGGGTGGCGCAGAACAAAGGAAGGCCCCGGCAGGCAGCCGGAAGGCCCCAATCGGCCCTGATTGCCGGCCAAGCCTAGGGACCCTACCTGTGCATGAATTTCGTGCAGCGGGCCTCTAGTATCCTAATAAAAGGAATTCTTACTATAGAGATTTGGGGAGAATAAACTTTAGTATAAGATGAATTCAAGGAAAATAGAGCTGTAAGTTAAGGAGTTAGAATAGGAACAGAAATAAAGATAAGGTAAGGACAAACTGTTAGAATTTACAAAAGATCTGTATAATTAATAATTCAGAAAAATCAAAAGGGCTTTTTATAACTAGACCTTTCAAGTTGGGAAGAATTTATGTATTAAGAAGAGAATTTAATCAAGATATTGGAGTTAAGATATTTTAAAAAATAACACCTCAAGCACAAAGCCATATTACACCAAACTGGGAATAAAGATCAGTACTTACTCCACAAATTACATTCTCTTCTCTGAATCAATATAAAACTGTCTTCAACACTTTGATCTCCTTATAGGACTCCTATGAAAGCTCTGAACAGATTCCCCCTTAAAAAGGGGCGGGGGAGGCATTCCATGGGAGTAGAAATATAGGAATTGATACAATTAATTTTATCAACAATTCTTAAAATATGGATACTGTCTATAAAACACATTATTAAATAAGATTTTTGTTTGAAATAGACTGCAAAAGGTGTCAAATTTAAAAAGCACATTACAGAAGAATTATGTCAGAAAAAATCTAGTTGTTTTAAAATATACAGAAAATAGGAAGATTAGTAGGGGAAACAGCATAAAAGAAGAATCTCACTTTTATTTCCAAATCCACGTTTACTGTTTAAATGTTTTATGACAATCATGTATTACTTTTATAATTAAAAAAATAAAAGAATGGCCCTAGCCGGTTTGGCTCAGTGAATAGATCTTCAGCCCTTGGCTGAAGAGTCCCAGTTCAATTCTGGTCAAGGGCACATACCTCTGTTGCAGGCTCCTCCCCAGCCCAACCCTTGGTCAGGGCGTGAGCAAGAGGCAACCAATCAATGTGTTTCTCTCACATCGATGTTTCTATCTGTCTTTCCCTCTCTCTTCCACTTTCTCTGAAAATCAATGGAAAAATATCCTTGGGTGAGGAATAAAAAATAATAAAAGAATGAATGGGAATTTGCATTAAGTTATTCAGTAATGTGTCACTTTCAGGATCTACAACGTAGATTCTATGAGTCAATCATCCTTTGCTGACTACAGTTATGAGATACCAAAAAAAAAAATTATTTCTGTTGCCTAAAACAAGAACACAGCACCTCTGTTCCCTACTTCCACAGAAGAGGTGGGTAGGTTTATGGGAAAAACACCTCGTGAGAAGATTTAGTTCTGCTTTCTCATTTCGATGTATGATTGTAGACCAAGCCCAGAAAAACAAAACAGGATTCGTCTGTGAAAAGGCAGTATAAGACTTGTTAATACAAAACAAGGGAGAATGGTTAAGACTACAACACATGACGTTTCGGGTCCACTGTGGCTGTTTGAAACGCTCTCCAAAAGAAGTGCAGTTTGTATAACATAAAACTTGTGGGAGAATCTGCCCCAGCTATGTTTCCTGAATACCTAAAGAAGCCGATTCAGGAGAGGGGTTACTGCAGCAGGTTTTTAAAGATAAAGACTGGTTTGTTTGAGAAATGGATACCCTCCAGAGAATAGAACTTTCATCTGTGTTTTAAAAATAGGCTTAATGCCATTTTCATTGTTTCCCCCAACTACCTCTTATCCATGAGACTTTGATCTTGACAACTGCATTTTGCTAACTATAGTATTTTTCAGGAACATAGCTCCCAAGGTTGACAAAGGATTTGTGTTTAAGAGATACTATAGAACACTTTAAAGTCGGAAAGATCCGGGTTCAAATCCTAACTTCAATTTCAAGCTACATTACCATGAGCAAGTTAGCTACCCTGATCTCTGAATTCAATAGAGACACTGTAATGAGCAAAGTATTCTGTGCACAGAAAACCCCTGTCAAACGAGAGCTATGCTTTTTATAAAGACCTCTGACAAGAGTAGAGTGTAGGGTTTGGGAAGTGGGCAGAGGGGCAGAAAGAAATACCTGAAGTGTTCCTGTAATTTCACTGGGACTAGATGTTTGGTATTCTAATTTGTTAAAGATAAATAGATTCCAACAGCCCATGCAGAATATAAGTGCATTTGACAGAATACAGCTAAGTTAGGATTTATACCGTAAGCTATTTTTAAAACTGCCTGCTTAGCAAATTAAGACAGCTGTGAAAATATCCTGGTTTCCATTCACAACAAATATGAGATGAACATTCTCCTTTAATGAACCTGGCCATGTGGCAGCATAGCTATTCTGCATAATTCATTCCTAAGGGCTGCAAGACATAATTTTCCTAAGACAGACCAAAACTAAAAACTATTTTCTAGAAACTAAAAAAGTCGAAGGAATGCAATTTCTCTACAGATTTTCAGTAAATTCCATGAATCACTGAACCATTCAAGTTAGGAGACTACTGTCTGAATAAATAATAGTAGTGATATCAGTCCTATTAACTATCTTTTTAAAAAATATATTTTTATTGATTTCAGAGAGGAAGGGAGAGGGAGAGAGAGACAGAAACATCAATGATGAGAGAGCATCACTGATCGGCTGCCTCCTGCATGCCCCTAACTGGGGATCAAGCCTGCAACCCAGGCATGTGCCCCTGACCAGAATCAAACCTGAGACCCTTCAGTCCACAGGTCGATGCTCTATTCACTGAGCCAAATCGGCTCGGGCTTAACTATCTTTTTCTTGAACAGGGCATATGAAACACCAGTATGCTCTGCAACACAAATTTTCAAGGTCTGTGACAGAGGGCAAAAAAAACTACTCATTACCACCAAAAGCTACCCAGAGGACTCCCAATTTCAGATTTAAAACTTAATCACTTTTAAATCAGGAAGGAAGAGATCCTGAATTATTCAGAATTATTTGGCTAAGTTACATTATTTATAAATCCTATTCCTAGGGAAACAATTTGTGATTTAAACAAAGATCAGAAGTATAAATAACTCAATGGAAAAGAATTTCAGGAAGTACTATTCAAATAAATTCACACTTGGAATGCAAGAAAACATCCTATTAATTTCATCACTTCATAAAGACACTGCTAAGGAAAGGATATACAAGTTTGTGCTTTCTTTGGAAATCAACCCGACTGAATTAGTTCCATTTGGAACATCCTCTTAAAGCCTTTGCTAAAGTGTAACATAAATTCCGATTACTCAAGTATGAAAAACTACAAAGCCAACTTTCTTGTCCCTCCAGTTAGTGTGTCTATAAATAGAAGCAATGCATTAACAGCAGCCAAAGCAACTGGTGAGTTCCACAATGTGCCCAACATATACATGCCTGCAAACATGCTCTCAGCATGTTTAACCAAAGTGCTTTTGAAGATCTGTAATAAGACCCTTTTTAAATAAAGTGTGACTCACTGTTTGCTTTCTTCACCAGGAGGTGGAGTCTTGCCATGCCCTTCCATTACAAAATCCTCCTGTTCCACCTGCAAAGGCAAGCACCACAGGTCAGCAGCAGCCAGTAACTATGGTGTAACTCACTCCAAAGTGCCAGAGCCTGCCCTTGCAGACCACATCGGACTAGACAGCTTTGTTGAGCCTGATGTCAATGCACACATCTGGAGTTCCCATCTCCTTCATGGCAAATGCCTGGATCTCTCTGAGTGCCCCAGGGGCACGCTTCTTGAAACCCACTCTATGGATGCGCTTGAGTGTTGATGGTGTATTCTCCCTCACTGTCACTACTGCGCTGATGATAGAATGGCCCTTCTTCTCACCACCCTTCTTATGCTGGACCAAGTTGGAAAGCCAGCTTTTGACTTTTATTCTTCTTTAAGAACTTCTTATTGGGCACCTTACGGGGCTTTGTCAAGGAGAGGGAGGCTGCTCCCATCCTAAGTTTACTTAGTGATCTAAAACTTCTGGAATAAAAAGTAGGGTTAAAATGTTGCAAGGGAACCTTATGAGAAGCTAGAGATGATCTTGATCTGAGTTCTGGTTGTAAGATTGCACACATTCATGAAAAAAAAAAATCACTGAACTACGCATTCTATGAATTGTATGAATGTCAGACTTTAGTTAGAAAATAAGTGACAAATTGTTTAAATGTATTAAATTGAAACCTAAATCATTTCCTCAAAGACAAAAATGACTTTTCAAATTATACTGTATTATAAAATTTTCTTGATCCTTCATCTTTAACCATCCTCTCCAATTAAAGAGCTCTAAATTGTGAACCTTAGCCTCTGCTTATTAGTTTAAACAAACAACAAATAAACAAAAGGCTTATCTATACTCAATTTCTAATTAGCATAATGATGATGAGAAGAAATAATTTTAAAAGCCTACAGCTTCAATAACCTCCCTATACTGGCTTCCAAATTTTTAACTCCAGCCTTCTTTTGCATACCAGTCTTCTCCACTTGGCTGGTTTAACAGGGCCATAACAAAACACCATCTTGCCTCAAATTTCCTCTCCTTTTTATATCCCTTATCTCTGTGAATAGTGCCAGCATTCACTAAGATCCCCAACAGGAAACCTATAATCATACAAGATTCTCCAAGCTTCCTTAACCCCACACATCCTATTAATCACCAAGTACCATGGCTTCTATCTCCTAAATAGCTCTCATATCCATCACCCCTTCTAATCTCTTTTAACTGCCATAGTTAAAGCCAGCTTCTCTAAAGCTCACTACTATAATAGCCTTCTCACTGGTCTTTGTGCTTCTGAGTCCCATCTCATTTCAATCCATCTTCTAAACCACTTTCATGAAGTGGACTTGGTAAATTGCAAATCTGATTACATCACTCGCCTTGAAATTATTCAATGGCACTCTATCACCTATCCTGAGGGATAGTTCAATTCATTTGCCTAAGTGATCTTTTCTTATCTGCCCTGCTTCACTCACCCATGAAGCACACACAAACTCCTCACCCTCTCTGCCTTTACATATAATGTTCCATCTTGCTTGGAAGCCCTGGTCTTCCACAACATGTACACTTTAAATTCCCACTGATTCCTTAAAGTGGCGATTTAAATTTTTCCCAGAAGGCACTATCTCCTTCACCAGGATTCATACCTTTTCTTCATCTCCATCATCTCATAAGGCAATAAACAGTTCAAAAAGATCACTGCTCCTTATTGCCACTTCCTGTTTTCCTCAAGTCCATGCCCAGTCTCTCTGCTTCCTAACTTATTTTTTCTACAAATTTCTTGAACACTTCTGGACTTAATTTGATTACCTCCACCATTCCTCCCCATTGACCACATCTTCAGAAGTTTCAGTATATTTATTCATAAAACTTACACCATATCCTCACCTTTCTTCCACTATTATTAATTCATCCAACATATTACATGCTAGGTGCTGTGCTGACATAATAGTGAAGACGACAGTTTTTGCCATTAAAAATAACTTACCGATTAGTGGTAAAGACAAACAAAACCAGTCACTTACAATACAGTGTGAGGAAGCAATGAAACAACAGGAAGCACACTTAACTCTCTTAAGAAATCCGATCCTCTCTGTCTTAGGTGACCATCTCTTTCCTGCTTCAGCTGGGAATGGGCAGGACCCAAGGCTGAGCCTCACCATCAGTCTGTACTGCTGCACACCCAGGTCTATGAACTCTGAAATCCGTCTCAGACCACAAGCGTCTCTTCCACTCCCTCCCTCCATGTGAACCTGCAAGGAGTCCTCATAGTAACATCTAGTCTACAGTTCTTTTTCCTCAGATTCCTTTCAGAGCCTCACTTGATAGGCACAGTATAATCAAAGTTCTTTTTTTGTGCATTTTTTTTTTTTGTTTTCCCTGGAACTAACAATTACTATTTCCTCTTCTTTTACTTTCTCTCCATATTTTTGACTTAGTATTTATTATGTATTTTTCACCAATTCATCCTCAAACTTTCCAACAGAGCTGTAAGTCACCTTTATCTCAGTTCAAACACTTCAAATAATCTATCCATTTCATTCCAGGCCTGGAGACCATCCTCAGGGGTTTTCCCTTATTCCCGTCGGGATCGTCTGCACTCCAGGCTGCTAATTAGCTGACACCTTTGCCAGGATGTCTCTTCCTCTTCACCTCTGGAATTCCCTGCTCTCTCTCCTATATTGGAGCAGCTGTTTCCCAGATCCTTTGTCTTCCTCTTTTATGGTTACTCCCTCATTGAGGTGGAATGAATATTATTTAGTCTAATTGATTCTAAAGTGATAAACTATTACAATAATTTAAAAATCAAGAAAGCCAGTCTTTTCCTTTTTTCTCAGAAAGAAGGTGGAAACTAAGTTTATGACACAATAAAACATTCTATGTTGGTCTAATTACATGCTCACCAAGTTCCAATTACAACTTAGCTCTTCAGGGAGAGAATGTATGAACCAGAGGATCCACGAGTCCAGTCTTTCTTAACATTATAGTTCATTATAAGTTAATAAATTAGGAACTTCAGAAATCCTGAGGTCTGTGTATCTTGAGTGTCCTGAGTGTCCGTGGCTCTGTGTCTGGGGGAGATTCCTAGAGTATGTGTGTATCCCAGATTCTGACTAACCCTGAATGAGATTCAGGATCTAGATGAATCTGATGAAAGTCTATTGGCTTCTGCTTTTTTAAAAATTAATTTATTTATTTATTATTTATCTTCCTTCTGGTGAGATGGGAATAAAACAAACAAGAGGACAGGATGATATCTATTCCTCTCCCCAACCTATGGACTGTAGAGAGGGGAGATTCGGAAAGAAGCTGAAAGAGCTGTTTTCATGAGGGACCCTAACTTGGGGCTCAAACAGTACTTCTGCGAAGCCCAGCCCACAAAGTACAACAGAGCAGAGAAGGGGGTGGCCTCTCCAAACTCAGTGAAACCCTGCATGAGGCCAGTGGGCAGCCAGGACTGGTCTGATGGGAATTCACAGATACAGTGGAATCTCGTTTCTTGAACTTAATTCACTCCGGAAGGTTGTTTGAAACCGAATCACTTTTCCCCATTAAATTGAATTAATCCATTCCAGACCTCCAAGTGATTCCCTGTTATAACCTTTCTTTTATACAGTACATGTTTAATGTATATTTAATCTATAAATGAACACTTTAAAAACAAAAAGGACATGAAATAGAAATGAAAATTTAACAAAAAGGGAAGGAAATGTACAGTAAAAAATGAAAATTTAATAATTATAAGCAACAAAAGCAAAAAAACCATGAAAACATTCACAGCACAATATACTGTGATTTTAACACTGATAAATTGACTCATACTTGCACATTCTCTCCTTTGTTTGTCGTCTGAGACATGTGACTGATCATACAGGTATCAGCATGAAAGGGTTGTCAGGTTGAGAAGTGAATTGTTTGAGATGGGAGACATTCAAGAATCAAGGTTTGACTGTACTTTTTTCCTGTCTTTAAGAAAATAATAATTTACTGATGTGCCCCAACCAGTTTAGCTCAGTGGATAGAGCGTCAGCCTGGGACTGAAGGATCCCCGGTTCGATTCCGGTCAAGGGCATGTACCTCGGTTGCAGGCTCATTCGCATGCAGAAGGCAACCAATTGATGTGTCTTTCTCACATTGATGTTTCTCCCTGTCTCTCCCACTCCCTTCTACTCTCTCTAAAATTCAATGGAAAATTATCCTCAAGTGAGGATTAACAAAAAAACAATAATTTACTGACGTGAAATTCACATAACATAAAATTAACCACTGTAAGTTGAACAATTCAGTGGCATTTGGTATATTCACAATGTTGTACAACTACCATCTCTATCAAGTTCCAAAACATGTCCATCACCCCAATTAGAAACCCTGTACCTAGTAAGTACTTATTTCTCATCTCCCCAAAACAACCTGACAAACACCAGGCTGTGTTTTATCTCAATGTATTTATCTATTCTGCATATTTCATATAAATGGAATCACACAAAATGACCTTTTGTGCCTGGCGTCTTCCACACAACATGATGTTTTGACCATTCCCAGTGACATTTTGACACCTCTCCACTTTTACTCCGGTGAAGGGATAAGCCTTTCCACAGAGACTACCAACAGCAGGGGAGGCAAAAAAAAGAATCCCCTTAGGAGGGCCCAGGGCAGCCGATAATGCTATCAGTGCTGGGCACTGGCCTGAACACAGTGTGAGACACCCTTGGAACTTCCAGGAGGGACTAGAGACAACACTGAAAGGAGGAGGGAGGTGAAGTGAGGGTGCTACTGAGGGTCCCATATGACCAAACAGAGAAAGAGCCAAGCAGATTCAGGACACAGAGGCAGATCATACAGTTATACATAAATACACAGATAACTATTCATATACAGGGTTTGACAGTGATAACAGTCACTTAAGCTTTAGCTTGAAAAACCAAACCAATGGCATGACAGAGACAGTGATGAGGGTTGGACAGAATATGAATTTGGAATCTATATCCGTGGAGTCTTAGTGTCTTTCAAATGACTTTCAAAATAATTTATTTTGGAAATAAATAAATAAATTTAATAAAACAAGCTACTACTTAAAATTTTATAATAAAAAAATGTTTAAAAGTAATCAGTGATGCCTCTGTGCAACAGGAATAAGAGACAGGCTTTTACTTTTTATTATACACACTTCTGATTTGTTTTAATTTTTCAAATAAGT
>NW_005363061.1:1212807-1233515 GCF_000412655.1 Myotis brandtii
ACTTGCGTAACAAAACATTAAAAGGCAAAGTGAAATTTGTTTTAATTTTTCAAATAAGTATATATAACTTGTATAACAGAATATTAAAAAGGTAAATTATTCTATAAATTAATCAAGTTCTCCAGGAGTTCAGTAAAATCCTTTAAATTTCTCATGTAGCATAACAAAAATGGATATTGAGGAAAAAAAATCTCAATCTAAGGTTGTCTACCTTAAATCAATCTAATTTCTAAATTCAACTAAAACATCCACTCCACTCATCCACTGCCTCTGCTTTTCATTTCTACTCATATTGTTTGCACCTTTAGTAATTCACTGACCTTGGAACCGCTTTCTTCCGATACTTCTCCCTCATTGGTTTGCATGGGAACAGACTCTGTGCAAAACTCTGCAGAAACACACAAATACTGCCTAAAGAGGTAGGAAGAGAAAAACACACAAGGAATTCAGTTCAGACATTTGTCTCTTCAAAGATTAGATTGAAATTCTGTTACTGATACTGTGGACTGTAAAGTACAACCTTAACGTGTGTGTGTGTGTGTGTGTGTGTGTGTGTGTGTGTGTGTGTGTGTGCATATCTGTATGTCTATACACATATATCTGAAGTAGAGAGGGAATTTTCCTCACCTTGAGGGAGGATAGCTAGCAAAAGTTTAAGACATTGGAGTATTGAACAGTACTAGATAATTTTCTTTTTATTTGACTTTTGGAAGAAATGATAGTGAAAATCTTCAGTAACTCATACAGTACAAATATTGACCTGTCAGAAAGGATGTCTACCTAAGTAAAGCACTGAACCAACTGTTATGCGGTAGCCAGTTGTACTGCCTGGATATTAAGCTAGACTATTAAAATTGGCTGGGTTTCTTGGGTTTATAACTTATGTTCAACACTTGTGATATTTTATGACTGAAATTAAGGTGTAATCTAATGATTGATCCTACTTGTTGTCGTTTAAGAAAATTGCTTAATAAACTAAATGTCAGTTAATTTATTTTTATAAGAGAACAGGCTATTCATAGGGCATGACAATAAAAAGTAATTTTCCTCCAAGAATACAATGAGTCAAGTGAAAGTTTATTAAAATTTCATAAATTAAAATATACCAAAATAACTATAAGTAAGTAAGTATTGAGTAATCATTACTCAAAACTGACACAAAAATCTCTATTATATATGCAGGTACAAATATTTTTAAATGTTTCAAATGCTTTAAAAGGCTCATAGCGACAAAATATAAAAGCTAAAAAGATGCTTCATGGTGTACTTTTTGTGTGTGCAGAGAAATCTCTTATGGATGTAGCAGCTTGGGGGGCTGGCGATCTGGCTCTGGTGCAGGCTTCTCACTAACCAGCCACAAGACCTGAGGCCAAAAAGACAGTTCTGCCCGGCTGGCATGGCTCTGTGTTTGAGTGAAGACCTATGAACCAGGAGGTCATGATTCCCAGTCAGGACACATGCTTGGGTTGGGAACTTGATCCCCAGTGGGGGGTGTGCAAGAGGCAGACAATGAATGATTCTCGCTCATCATTGATATTTTTCTCTCTCTCTCCCTCTCCCTCCCTTCTCTGAAATAAAAAATAAAAAATAAAAAGACAGTTCTGGGAATCTGTTTCCTCATCAGGTGGGTGGGAAAAGGGAATCAAAATATCTACTATGCTCACCTAATGAGGATTTTGGGGAACTAATGTGTATTTATCTGAAGTAAAACGTAAAACTGGTACAGTGGAAGCTCTCTCAGTCAACTCCTATTCATTCCTTCCAGATGAACTGACATTGCCCATTCCCTCTGTAAAACATATGACTGATGCTCACAGCAAGTGAAACAGGCTTTCTCTAGTTGGTTTCGACCCTCACCTGTTTATGACACTTGTGCAAAAACATAATTGCTCTTTCTATGAAAATTAAATGGAAAGCACTGGAAAAACTCAATTAACATATCTAGAAAGATTTGGTATGCAAATTACTTCACAAATCTCTTCAAGTTCAAATGCTACTTTACTGAAATAGAGATTGTGTTTCCCAGATGATGCATTATAGGCAGAGCTGACCAAGAAAGGGACCCGATTCTCTCAGTGCCATTTCCATCTGAATGTGCGGTCCATTCCTGGCTCCTCTCCACCTCCACACACACTACCCCAGAGGAGGCACAGGATCTTATCTGAAAGGTGAGTTCAGAGGGAGAAACAAGATCTGTGATCTCTCTCTTCCTTTTGGAAGCCAGCGTCCCCAGGGAGCACGCATTCTCCTCTGCTCCTGTCCCTATCAATGCAGGCCCCTCACAATTACCTGCGAATAGGCAAGTTTGAAGAATTCTGAGGTTCAGTGTTAAAAAGTTCACTTGTCTGCAGATTTTAGCTGAATTCTCCAATTTAGCTTTATTCAGAATGGAGATGATATTTTGGTCTCCCAAATGCCTTTCTCTGATCTTATTTCTCAACTGGTACAGAACTCAGCCAAGGGAAAATTAGAGTGCTGTTTATTGGGTATCTCTCAAACCCTAACACCTACTGCATGAGATTAGTCTTGATGAAGAAACACGAAGTAAAATTTGGGGAGTAATATACATGTGGAATTTCTGAGGCTTCTGTTGGGGCCACGACTTGGGGCCTTGGTCTTTACTGCGGGGGCAAAGTGTTGTGACCCGGCAGAGGTTTTACATTAGGCCTCATGAGCTTTTACAGTTGTACACTAGCTTTTAATTACTGAGGCCAAATTAGAAGTTTATAAACCACAGGCCACACTGTATTCTGACTTTAGTGGTGACTGTAGTTATGGCAACTTTGTCTTCAGGTAGTGGCAGTTTCTATAGAAACCGGCACATAAAGCTTTAGCGAAGGCTTGGGGGCTTTGCCGGCCTCAGCAAAGAAACAAGCCACTCTCTGCCATGGCGGTAGTACTGAAAGCTCATCTAAATGTCAGATGCACAAGTGGTCTCAGCATACACTGGCTACTCTGGCCTAGCAAGCAAATGCCAGCTGTGCTGGCCTCAGCAAAGGGAATAAGGCATTAGCAGGCCTGGGTAGCTTCAAAGCACAGAAGGCTGACCTTGAATTATGCAGACACAGCTTTTCCTAAGTAGGCATGGCTGAGACAAAGATTATTAGACTTTAGGAAAAAAGACTTTCTTCATACAGGCCTTTTAGATATTAGTGAGTAGAACAATTATTTGATGCATATAAGCTGCAAGGCAACTAAATTTGAAATAGCACATGGGCTACAAAACCAGTGAACTTCTAGGTTTAAATTGTTTGTGCTGGGCTTACATAGGCGATTCAAAGGGGAAATTCAAAGAGGTTTCTCACAACACTTCACAGAAGGAGGGGAGGAAAGAAGAGAGGGAGGGAGGGAAGAACAAGGCAGACAGGGAGGGAGGGAACTTATAGAGGAAAATTGGTAACTGGGGCGCCATCTACATTTTGCAAGGAGGAGGTGATATTTCAAATAGTAATCTTTAAAAGAGAAAACATGTGCATTGGTTGTTTTTTCCCCCAGATATGATAAAGACAGTTCCAGATTTAACCTCTTGCTGGCAGATTGTTCCAAATGGTGGCAGTGTCCCAGTCATATATTCTGGACGCTGGCATGGACCAACGGTATCTTGGTGAGGCTCAAACCAAGAGAACCTCACCCATTCTCCCCTCCCTCAGATACCAATGTGTCTCTGCTACAATCTTTGGCAAGACTGAGTATTGCATTCAGGGAACGTAACTTTATCTGCTCTTGGGCTGGAAGTAGGCTTTCTTTTTTAATTTGGTGGTGGTGGGGATAGTACTGAAATGATTTTGTTTAGCCTTGGAGTTCATATAATTTGTATACCATTCTGATCCATTTTAGAATCTTCTGGGGACAGAATCTATTGATGGTCCCAAGAGAACAGTGATTGGCAGTGGGGTGGTGTCCTCATGAAAGTGAGAGTAGGACGGTCCTGAGACCATCCCTGACCTATAGGGGACAGGCACACCCCAGCTGACCGACATTCACTGTGTAAGAGACAAAAGCTGGTGAGTGTTAGAGGAGAAAAACTTCGTCCTCACTCTTGATGCTCCCCTCCACATAGGGCAGTATCAGTTTGTTTGCTATTCCTGGTCTTATCATATCCTTGACTCCTGCTGTGAGCCTAGAGGAGGAAACTGAGCTTGCAGAGTCCACCCCTTCTCTCCCCTTTCCCTTGGGGGTACCTATTGTGCTCTGCTCCTTTCTTCCTTCTAGGAGGTGGTCTATCCCAGACTAGTGCTGCTGGGTGAGAAAACCCATTAAGTTCTGGAGTTCAAAGATGAGCCAGTTCTCCCATGTCAACTTATAATAAAAGTGAAATTTTGTTCTCTGCCTGTCTTACTCCTTCATCGTCTATTTCCATTGTTTCAGAATGTAGACAGGAAATAGAATATTAGTTAGTGGGCTCCTTTCAATTCTAACTTAGTGGCTGAATGTGGTTGGTGCCTGTGGGGAAAGTGCTGAACTTTCACTCAGGCAAACCGTCTTTCCATTCTCTCCACACATTTTCATCCTTCTATTCAGTCATTTTGTGTTTCTAAAAATCCTTCCTGATTAACACCATATAATCTGCCTACTTACTATATTTCATACCGATACCTATTTTTTAATTTGTCCTTTATTTAATTTGTTCGCTCTCATTCTCGTGTTGTTTTGAAACTACCCTTAATATTTTTAATGTGTTTCTTGAAAAAGTCTTGATGACATTCTGATTTGAAGGCATAGCTTATAGTTGTGTTTAAGGTTCTAGGTCAGTTTTACTGTCCTTTTGACAAAATGGAAGGAGCATCAGGCAATGCAGAAGTATATGGTTAAGCTAGGGGTTCCACATGGGAAGTGACATAGGGTCCAGTGTATCAGTGCTAACAGAGTGATGAAAAAGCCATGACAAAGTCCACTTATGTGAACATTAACTGGAGGGGTGAACAAGTGGTGGTAAAGCTGTCAAAAATGACGTGTCAACATAAGCACTTCATTTCTGCTTCAGCACATCATTTCACCTCAGAGCTGTCATCAATTTGCCATACACAGTAAGTGACAGATAGTTGTGACCTGGCACAGTGCTTCAGCACATACAGGACAGGACTCAACAAATGTTAATGACCAAACATGAGTAATGTCATACAGCATCTGTGCTAGGCCTCCTCTAAAAGTTGGCAAATCTGCTAATATTTTCAAAGTCTTCCAGGATCCAGCCCTCACCTGTCTCTCCAGCGTCACTAACCAGACCTTTTTGTTCCTTTTGTTCCAACCATACTGAGCTACTTATAGCTTCACAAATATGCCAGGTTGTTTCAGGTGTCCATGGCTTTGTTCATATTACTCCCTATGCCCTTTCCTCCCCTGATACTCCTCATGAAGACACAGCTTTTAGAAAGGATTTCCTGATCCATCTCTAGGTAGAGCTGATGATTTCTTCTTCAGTGTCCCCAGATCTTATTTGAACCCTGTTATAGGATCTGCAATTTTATTGGATTTATTTGCTTGCATAAATGACTTTCCTATTAGACTGTTAACCTTTTAGTACCAGACACTATATCTCATTAACTCTATAGTCACAGTTTATTTAAAAACTGTGTACCTGTATTTAATGGGAATTCAATAAATTTCCATGTAGGAATGACTGGATTAATCAACTAAAGTCCTTTTCACTTAAACTGCAATAGATGGCAATTCAATAAATATTTACTGGGTCCCAACCACATGCCAGATGGTGCTAGGCTAATGTGGTGTAGTACAATAAGCACTGGTTTTGAACGGGCAAAATCATTACTCTTTGACACGTACTAGCTGTGTAATCTTGAGCAAGTTACTTCGCTTTTTAATCTTCATTATTTTTACCCATAAAACTGGTCAGGAGGTAGTGTTATAAGGATTAAATAATATATGCATAGCACTGAACAAGGTGTCTAGGAGCAGCCAACAGGCACTAAAAAAACAGTTCCTTTCCAAGAAGTTTCAAAGGGTTTATAGGCTAGTAAAGGAGACATAATACAAATAAACAACTCTAATGTAAAATAATGAATGCTTTGTTACTGTAATAATGACAGGTGCTCCTAGAACACAAATGAAAAACAAAACCTGCCAAGAGAGTCCAGAAGGGGACAGTAGGAAAGATACAAGAAGGAAGAGTGCAGTTACATTCTCCCCTCTTCCAAACTCTAAGCAAAGAGCAAAGTATCAACCAAGGCACAAAGCTGTGAAAAAGAACTATCTGGGAAAAAGAAAAAGGCTTACAGATAGGGGTTCAGTAAGAAAGAAGCCAGAAATGTTGATTGCAATTAAGTTTTGAAAGGGGTTTGTAGGGTGACATCTGTAGCAACTGGGAGCCATGAGAGCTGTTTAAGCAAAGGACTGACATGAGTGAATCTATCATTTAGAAAGCTGACTTGGGCAGTAATGTGGACTACAGACTGCAGCAGGGACAGAGTAGGGGCAGAGAAGCTAGGAATACACTCGCATAAAACTGTGGAATTGCTAAATCCTAGTGACAAATTCCAGCTTTATTAAACAACAAGGCACCAAGTATCAGTAGCAACCTAAATACAAATGCTTTTTAAGGGGATCTACCAATGAGAAATGGAAAGGGCTGGTGTGATGAGCCCTTTAAATACCCTTCTGTAAGAACTCTGGAAACAAGTAATGATGCCAAAATGTACTTTTCTTCTTATTAAGATGAAGACTCTCCCATTCAATGCTACTAGTAATACTGGGTAAAAAGAAATTTTAAAAACTTACCTTTGACAGTATCCTGGGGCAACACACGCCCGTGAAGATGAATCTAGACTACATTCAGTGCAAAATCCAAAACCCTGAAAAGAGAGAAAAATCACAATAAGCCACATACTCGTAGCAAGATGCCATGGCAAGTGGCAGAACAAAGTTCAGAATTCAGGCAGCCTAGTACCAATCCAGGCTTCTCCATCTACCACAGTGGTTTCCCAACGTGGGGCACATGCCCCATAGGGGGACAATTTGATTTTTAAGGGGGACAATTCGAGAATGAGTTATTAACAGTGAATTTTTTGCATTTCTTATGGTTCTGGGGCCTCATATACAGTATGTAAGTATATATTGTGACATATTTAAGCATTTCAGTTCTCTATTATGTTTTAAAATGTTATTCGCTATTTTTTCATATCACTTCATATTATTTTTTAAACAATTTCTTAGTGATTTCTTTCTCAGTACTTCAATTGTTCTTTCGTTCTTTTATTTTTCTCTTTCATGGATGCCATGCTTAAACCAAGTTAATGGCCTGTGAGGCTTCCTCCATGTTAATAAGAGTTCACTTTTTGAATAATAAGAATTAAATGTCACAGGGGGGGGGCATCAGGATTTAAGAGATGCTTAGGTGGGGCATGGCCAAAAAGAGGTTTGGAACCACTGATCTACCAGCTCATAGCCTAACCTCTGAAACCTCAGCTTCCTCATTCAGCACTGGAAACAGTAACAGCATCTTTCTCAGAGGGTTCTTTGGAAGTTTAAATAAAATATGTGTAAAACACTTGGTACAGGGCAGCACCAACCACATGCTCAATAAAGGCAAGTGATTATTAAGAATATGAACTGAAATATGAAATACTTGCTGAAGAAACATTAAAACCTATATTATACTTTTATTATTTATTTTACCCTTACGTCCTACCAGAAAAATAGCAAATTACCTTTTCAACTTCTCCATTTCATGTGAGGATGTCTCAAAATCACTTGGGATTTAATATTGCATCCCAAATTGCCCTCTTCATCCCCTACCCAGACCGCATTCTCCATATCTCCACTGTCTCAAACAAGACACCATCCTCCACCCAGCTGCTGGTCAGAACCTCAGATTCATCTTGGATTTCCCACTCTACCCCAGTCCTCTCATAGCCATCAGCAAGTCCTGTCATTTCTGCTTTCACAATATGTATCTCAGATCTACCCACAATTCTTCATTTTCATTGCCATCATCATTTCTCACTTGTGAAGGCCTCCTAGCTGGCCTCCCGGAGCCTATTCTTGCTCCTCCCCAATCCATTCCCAAAAAGTGGCTGGAATGGCCTCTTAAAAATCAAACCAGATCATAGCAAGATGCTAACAAATGCTGTGAAATGTTTTTTTCATTTCAAGATGAAATGTCTCTTAATATATATGGAATACATATTTACATACCTGTGAATATACAAATACATCAAAATATATGAAATGACAGCCATTTATTAGTAGACATTTACAGACCTCAAGCCAGTCACTTCATTTTACAACAGCAAAAACGAACATCAGAAGGATATTCTGCTCAAGGTTGGACCTCTGTGTGTGTGTATAGGTGGGCAAAACAATGCCAGACAAGACTGGCAGAAATATATCTGTGATTAGCATCCACACTGTGCCAGAAAGCTTGTCACTGTTTGGAAGTCGGCCCCTTAGTTTCACAATCAATGTTTCTGTCCAAGAAAGTGAATTCCATTCCCCATGGCTACAGACTGTAAATTACAGCTTTAGTCCCACACTGTATCACAATGTTTGAGGTGGTACTTCAGTGTAACTTGAAAACATCTGCTGCCCCCTTATCTGCCATCACCTATGTTTCCTTGTTTAAGTGTTTGAATAAACAAATCTTAGATAGAATTGTGCTGTGTAATGAGTATTAGTAATACTTTAATTACTAGTATTATCCCTATCTTCCTACTATACACACCACTGTCACAGCGATCTCTAAAAAGCAAATTTGATCTCTAAATATATCACTGCCAAAATTCACTCAAGAGCTACCCATTACTTTTGGGGTAAAATTCAAGATCTCTCTTAACTGCATCATCACTTCACATTCTATTCACATGGATTTCTATTGGTCTCCTTGCCCACATGATTTCCTTGCACTGATGTCTCTGAGGACCTTTTGCCTAATTCCCTTCAACTCCTCTCTTGAGATCTGCCTCGGGTGTTGTTTTGAAGTTTTCTATACCATCCCTGGCTCCACTAAGTGTTCCTCCTCTGAGGTATACCATATAATATTGGTAATATCCATGGGTCTATTTCCTTTACTCAAGACAACAAGATCTATGTCTTACACATCTCTGAATTTGGTATCAGGTAGCAGTTTAATAAACATAAACTGAACTAAATCCTGACATGATCCCTATACCCCAGTCCTTCAACATAGATGCTTCCCCATTAAATAAAAGGCACTGGGGAAAATGGAAGAAGCCAGCTGCAACTTCCAAGATGGGTTTGGCCCTCAAGGAGAATGTGAGCTATGCAGTTATGTGCGACCCTCCAGTACCTCAGAGACAGACTAGATTCCTTAATTTATTGTCAACTATAAACCATCAAGATGACAATGACTAATTTTCAGTTCTCTATTCTGATTAGTTTCTGCCCAGGCTAAGCAGGACTGCTTCTCTAGACTTATCAGTAGTCTAAACTCCGTACCAACTTCATAAAGTAGCTCATAATTACATATCTTGTTAACAGATAAGCTTAGGACACAGTGGCCAGCTCAGTCCTTTGCCTGCTTGGCAGCTGGTCCCAGACGCTGACATTCAGTGAGAGAAAAGGAGTGAAAGCAGTGGAGAAGCAGGCAAGGGAAACTGGGCAGTGTTCCAAGTACTCTGGAAACCAGCTTCATTACTCTCCACAGGGCTGTGAACCTGTGTATCAGATGGACTCATACTCAATATAAACATAAAATTTCATTCTAAAATCAACATTTGAAATGATCCAGTTGAAGTTATCTACAGCACTACTTTCCTTCTAAGGTATGAGTAATAGCAAATTCCTTCAAAATATCAGTTTGAAATGTTCAGGACTATATACTGTAATCCTACTATCTGATCATGTTCAGCCACAGCAGTAAACTATGTGAACCACTCCAGTTCTCTCTCTTCTCTTGCAGAATAACCAGGTTGGCCTTGGAATTTACACAGGGGTTGGGAAGGCTCAGTGGATCTTGGACTAAATCAACCCCTGGGATCAACTAAACTGCAAGGAGATTTCAAGAGTTCCTCCACAGCCAAGCACATAACTAAACTCACAGAATGTAATTAAAACTGCATCTTTTGCCCTGACCGGTTTGGCTCAGTGGATAGAGAGTCGGCCTGCGGACTGAAGGGTCCCGGGTTCAATTCCGGTCAAGGGCATGTACCTTGGTTGCAGGCACATCTCCAGTAGGGGGTGTGCAGAAAGCAGCTGATCGATGTTTCTAACTCTCTATCCCTCTCCCTTCCTCTCTGTAAAATATCAATAAAATATATATTTTTAAAAAAACACACAAAAAAACTGCATCTTTCCTAGGGAATATGGCAAGTTTAAAAATACATATTCAAAAAACTATATTTATTAATATCGCTTCTGATATGGTAGGATTTAATTTTCAAATTTGATTACTTAGCATAATTCTTTTAAATTTAATTTTGATTCTCATATCAAAAAACTCAAATAACATAGATAAGGCTATCTTCTCTCCCCCAACCTCAGTGTTCCCAAGACTCACCACTATTTATCTGTTTGACATCTAGCATAATACTTGGGGTTGCAGACTGTTAAGAATATGCTATAAACTTTTAATTGAGTCACTAATAACACTGCAAACCCAGACTGCCTATGTCATTGGCAACTGGCCTAACTTCAAGCATGACGTCAGGAAAAGACGTCTTAAGTGAAGCAGCAGATGTGCGGGAGGAACAAAACACCAGCAAGGAGGCTGGGGATGTGTTCCCAGGAGGCGAGCATGGACCAGGAGGATACCACAAGTCCAGCTCTGTAAGCGGCACACCCAGCTCAAGTGGGCAAGAAGAAGTCTATTTCATTAAGTAACACACATAATAATAACAAACGCCTGAGGGAGCATTGCTATAGGTAAATGGGTTTATTCGGCCACCAATACACAAGTGACTATTGTTCCACGATCTTTGCAGTTTCAAGTCACTTCTACTTCAGTTTGACACTTCGGAAATTCTATAAAAATGTTCAAGTCTGTCCATTCCTAAAATCAGCCCCTTTAATCTGTAATCTCCTCGAGCTTTTATGTCCTCTCTCCCCTCTTTCCTCTCCCAGTCAAGCTTTTATAAAAAGAAAATGTTATTTGTGGTCTCAATGTCCTTCTCTCTCTCATTCACTTATTAATCATTGCAATTTGATTTCTTTCTCTGTCAGTCCCAGTTGCCAAATACAATGAATATTATTCATTGGTTTTGCTTTAACCTGGGCGTTTAAAAATCAGAGAGCTGAAACTCTGTCCTTTGGAAGCTCCTTTCCTATCTGGCGATTAAGGATAATGCAGATAGATCCAGCCATTGGGCCAGGGGCGCCTTCTTTTAGTTCCTGGTCTCTTGGCTGTGCCTGAGTTCTCCTGCCTCCCTGGATTTGTAACCAGCCCAAGGCCTTTGTCAATACTGTTGATTTTCAGATTCCCATCTTGGGCAGGCTGGGGCTGGGTGAGGAGTTGCTGCTTCTGTACGTGGGAGTTGGGGAGACAGGGATTGTGGTGAGAGAACCAAACTCAATTCCTAGCTTCAAAGATTGAGCCTAGGTCTGATGCCCAAACTGACATGGAACATGTTTAGCCCCTTTACCACACAGAAGGGGCCAAATGCATTACTTGTGCACCTCTTAGATCATTTCTTACCAGTTTCTTTTACTGGATAGTCTTTCTCTACTTGTCCTTTAATTACTGGTATATTCCTCAGGAGTTCATTCTCTCTCTCCCCCCCCCTTTATTGATTAAGGTATTACATATGTGTCCTTATCCCCCTATTGCCCCCCCATCCCCCTGCTCATGCTCTCACCCTACCCCCTAGTGTCTATGTCCATTGGTTATACTTATATGCATGCATACAAGTCCTTTGGTTGATCTCTCCCCCTTCCCCCCACCCTCCCCTGCCTTCCCTCTGAGGTTTGAGGGTCTGATGGATGCTTCTTTGTCTCTGGATCTGTCATCCTTTCCGTTCTCTATTTTATGTACATGTCCTTACCCTCTCCCAGAGATTTAACTACTACCTGTATCTTGATGACTCACAAGTCTCTCCCCGGTGTTGATCTTCGTTACAATCTTCAAAGACATCTATACAACTACCTCATGTCAATAGTCTCTTTGTCTTATGTTCCATGGGCCCCTAAAACACAACGTAACTAAAGTAATCCTCCCCAAAACTGGGTCTCCTTCAGCCTCCTTTGGAAATACTATTATCCCACTTAAAGAAAAAATCTGGGATCTCATCAGCATCTTCCTCTCACCAAACATACATTATTTCAGTATATACTTTCTTCCCTATTCCTCCTGCCTTAGTTCCGGCATAGTTTCTCACCATCTTTATTCCAACTGTTTTTTTAATTGATTTTCTTACCCTCAAGACCCACCCCACCTCCACTGCCATTAGAATTACCTGTATAAAGTGCAAACCCACATTGCCTTTGCATTGTCTCTCATCCATCCTCAAGATAAAATCCAATTCCTAGTGTTACAAGGCCTGGTACCTGTTCCCCTCTCAGCTTCAACTCACAAAACCACATTGCTTTAAGCACCCCATGGTTTCATGTGCCTGTAACTTTGTATATGCTGTTTTCAGTTGAAACTGCCTTCCCTCTCACAGGGCAAATTTCTTTTCAACCTTCAAGATGCAGGCTTAGGGAAACCTTTTCTATGAAGTCTTTCTTGATTCCTCTCTCTTCCTATAGGTGATGTGGATGGATCCTTCCTCTGAGTTAGCAACTGAACTTGGTATATATTTCCACTAGGCTTGTGTATGTTGTTTATACTACTAGGTTATAAGTTTGCTGAACACAGGATCTAAGTCTGATTTATCAATGCATGACCATCATTTAAAACAGTACTAATACAAAGGACATCCCAATAAATTCTTATGGAATAAACACAGTTACTTTGCAGGGGAAAAATAAAGTCAACTCAATATAATATTCTTAGTTTACTCAAATAACGATGCTGCTTATAAATTACAACAGTTTATCCAGGGCCACAGTACAAACTTCATTTCATTCATTCATCATTCATTCAGTGAATGAGCCACCTGCTAGGTATCGTGCTCTGTTCTAGGAACACCATGGTGAAATAATGCTTGGGTCTCAAGGCAGTATGTTACTTGTATGGGACCCTCAGACTTCCAGGGAGAAGCTGTGAAGGAAACTTTGGGATTAACAGCAGGACCCTGACATATAACTGTTAAATTCATTCTTATATCTTGTAAATCAGAGAACATTGCTTAAAAAAACAAACAAACAAAAAAAACCACATAATCTGCAGCAGGGACGAAGAAAAAGGCATGTGCCTCACCTTCAGCTACTAAGCTACTAATCTAGTTTGGTCAGTTAACTAATGCCCTCTAGCTTAGTCCAAGACACCTTGCCAATTCCTTAACAGAAAGGGCTTCGGAAAATAAGGCTAACTTCTGAAGACCTACACACAACTGGAGGTGGGGGCAGGGAATAACAGTTGCCTGCTACAAGAACAGCAGAGACGGCCGGCTAGGCTGGCTACTGAAACAGCAGATTCAACTCAAACAACTTTACTGAATGCTTACTAAGTGCCCAGCACTATGCTCGGTGTTTTCAGAGCAATGGCCTATGGTCACATAAATTGTTGGTCACATAAAAATTAAACAGATTAACATACTCAGCTTTTATAGCCAATTTATTGACAATTTATGATTAAAAAGCTTTTAATCCTTTTCCATATTGTATGTTGATTTTATGTAGTGTTGTTGTTTTTAATCAAGTAGCTATTTCTATTAAGGCTGTTCAAAAAACTATAAATGCATATTGGTTCTTCAATAAACCAATGAGTTTGGGAAATTTTAATATTGATATTGAAGATAATAATAATAATCATTACCAACTGTTTATGCTGTGCACAGCAATATGAATCATGGATGTCTCAAAAGCTCTCATTTAAGATATCCCTGTCCTCAGAAGTCTTACACTCTTGATAAGAAGAAGAAAACTAGCACAGGAAGCAATTCCACAAAAACTAAGCACTAAATTGTGTGGCACAGAAGTTTCGGGAATGCAATGAAAAGAATGGGCTAGCTAGACAATCTATGCAGCCCTCATGGAAACTAGGATTTCATCTGGAATTGACAGGATTTAAAGCAGTGATGCTCAAACTTTTTGGCCTCAGGGTCTCTTTAGAGTCTTAAAAATTATTAAGGACCCTAAAGAGCTTTAGTTTCTTTAGCTCATAACTGTCAATATTCACCATATTAAAAATTAAACTATGAAAAATTTAAAATATTTATTCCTAAGTACTCATTTAAAAATACAGCCCTAGCCAGTTTTTTCTCAGTGGATAGAGCCTCGCTGCTTGCAGACTGAAGGGTCCCAGGTTTGATTCCAGTCAAGGGCACATGTCCAGGTTAAGGGCTAGATCCCCGGTGGGGGGCGTGCAGGAGGCAGCCAATTAATGATTCTCTCTCATCATTGATGTTTCTGTCTCTCTCTCCCTCTCCCTTTCTCTCTGCAATCAATAAAAACATATTTAAAAAAACACAAATAAACATTTTAAAATTAAAAATATTTTAAAAGATAAAAATTTGAGAAAAGTGCCATTGTTTTACATTTTTGCAAATATCTTGCTTAAGAGACAACAGCTGGATCTTAATTTCTGCTTTTGCATTCAATCTTTTGTAGTCTCATATGTCATGTGGCATCTGGAAAACTCTACAATCATGAGAAAATGAGTTTAAAAGGCATATATCACTCTAGTATTAATAAAATAGTTGTGACCTCATAGACCCCCTGAAAGGGTCTGGATGGCAGGTGGGGAGGAATCCTCAGACCACACTTTGGCTGATCATTAATTTTAAAAGAGAAAGAATGGTATGAGCAAGGGCTGGGCAGGAAGGAAGTGGGTGGCTTAAGAGCCGTAACTTCCACGTACTCACACTTATTCCTAATATCTTGGCTATAACCAAGCTCCCCTCCATTGTGAACCCCAGACACAGAAATGGCAGGGCAAGGTGGGGTTCTGGTGACAGTGGGAGGAGCCTCCCCCGCACCATGTGCTGTGTGCTTCCCCTGGCAACATTCCCTGGAGGCCACACGCCAGGTTTTCCTCTCTGGCGCCTACACTGTGCTCTCCTTCTCAAAGCTGTAAATGGTTCACAAGAAACTGCCTTCCCATGGCTTCCCGAGGCTGTGTTTTAATAAATGAAAATCTTCTCTTGCTACAGTCTCAAATTCCTCAGACGTTTCTTGATCTGGCTGTCTTAAAAAAGCCAAGTTAACATCAGCCACGTAGCCAGTTTTCCCTTGCCAATAATCATGTGAGTTTGCTATTCCATTCGCGTGCATCTTGTGCACTGTAAAAACAGTTCCTGGAGCATCGTATGTCATGGATCTAGTTGCCATAAACTGAAAACATTTTCTTCATATTTTGTGGCACAAACTAAAAGCATTCTGGATGTGGTTTGCACACAGTCCGTCTCTAGCCAAAAAAGAGGTTTAAATATATGGAAAGACAGAGAAAGGGAGGCAGCTATTACCATTGTTAAACTGTTTTTTATCAACAAAGTCAATGTTCAATAGTGGATGCTTTTTAATTTGAAAGTTTACCATGATTAAAGTTCTAAAATTATCCTGCAAGTAGTACAATTGTTCATTTTATGTAGCAAGTTTTAAGTTGTCGAACAGTATTTTATAGTTAAGAGAAACACTGACGAAACAAGCTTCTCTTTTGATCTCAAATTTTTTAAAAAAATAGAAAAAACTATGACTCTATATATTTTTCAGTCTTTTTAATTTTATTTTTGTAGTAAACATTTATTAAGGCCTCTTTAGAGAACAGATCAATTTGAAGTCAAAGCGAAACTAAAACTTTGGAAGAGATTTCTGCTCTGCGAATGGTAAACTATGTAATTGAGACCAATCAATATTGAGGACAGCCAGAAAATCTGGGCAAAACATAAAAAGTATCTTGAAGGCGGAGGAGTACTAAGTTAATTAAGAATTACCATGCACAAAAATCAATTCCAGGTGAACTATACACGAAATGTGAAAAATAAAT
The DNA here is from genome assembly GCF_000412655.1 of Myotis brandtii. NCBI lineage: Eukaryota > Metazoa > Chordata > Mammalia > Chiroptera > Vespertilionidae > Myotis > Myotis brandtii. The sequence continues at coordinate 1,228,802 of NW_005363061.1, forward strand.
AATAAAGCTTTTAGAAGATAATATGGAATAATGTTTCCATAACCTAGGGATAGGGAAGGATCTCTTACACAGGATACAAAAAGCACCTATTATCAAAAAAGAGATAAATATGATTACACAAAAATTCAGAATTTTTGTTCATCAAAAGACATCCTCAAGAAAGTAAAAAAGCAGGGCACATAAAACCAATCAAGGGCTCATATTCAAAACAGTAAAGAGTTCTAACAAGTTAAAAAAAAAAAAAGGCAGGTAACTCAATAGAAAAATGGGCAAGAGGTTCAATGAGGAACATCATCAAACAAAAAATTATATTATCTAAATGGTCAATAAACATGAAAAGGTGTCTAGCCTCAACAGTAAGTGAGAAAAATACAAAAGAAAATAATAATGGAAAATACTAAGAAACAATCATAATTATATATATCATTATATACCAGAATGACTACAAACTTTAAGATCTGAGAATAAGTACTGTCAAGGATATGGAACAATCAGACTTCTCACATACTACTTGTGTGAAAATGTCAATTGCTACATCCATTTTGGAATGCGGTCTGGCTTTACTGTTCTAAAGTTAAACACAGACATACTTCATGATCCAGCAATTCCACCCCCAGGTATCTACCCAACAGAATTCATGCACATGTGCACAAAAAGACATATATAAAAACATTCAGAGCAGCATTATTCATAATAGCCCCTAACTGGGAATAACCCAAATATTCTCATAGAACAGATAAATACATTCTGGCATATTCACAAAATGGAATACCATCTATATATATAAAAGCGTAAGTGACTGTTAGGACTGAACTACCGGTCGACCAGTCACTATGATGTGCACTGACCACCAGGGGGCAGATGCTCAATGCAGGAGCTGCCCCTGGTGGTCAGTGCGCTCCCACAGCCAACCTCCCACGGCCAGCCAACCTCCCCCGGGCCCTCCCCGCAGCCGGCAAACCTTCCATGGTCCTTCCCCCCATCTGGCAGGCCCTGTCTGATGGCCAGCAGCCGGCAGGCCCCAGCCAGCCCAGCCCTGATTGGGACTGAGCGAGATGGCCCTGATAGGCCCTGATTGCCGGCCAGGCCTAGGGACCCCACCCGTGCATGAATTTTGTGCACCGGGCCTCTAGTACAGTAATAAAAAAGGAACAACAGCTACACACAACATGGGGTGGATTTTGCAAACATAATGACCAGGTTATATATATAGCATGTGAATCTGTGTTCAAAATCAGCCAAACTATAATGTTTAGAGGTATATGGGTGGTAAAAGCAGAAAGGGAAGGGACAGACTATAACTAGCAAAGATCACTAAGAAGGGGGGGCTGCTGGCTCCCAGCAACATCCTATTTCTTGACCACAGAGGTGGTTATTTTAAAATAATTCATTAAGTTTTACAATTGTGTATTAGGCACTTTTCTAGTCGTGTGATATGTTTTACAAGAAAAAGAATGAAAGCCTAAAAACGAACAAAATGAATACTAAGGGGAAAGTGGTATCTCTGGTATAACTTTAAAACTTGGAGTGTAGAACCCAAATTCTTTAGATGGCATTCCAGCCCTTCATTACCCAGCCTTGTCTTTCTAGACTCATCTTTTGCCATCCACCTTTCTTCAAAAGTAGTCTCATACTCGCTCTCAACCCTGTGCCTTTTTACTTTTACTTGTGATATTTCTGTCTAGAAAACCATGTAGACATATCCCAATCATCCTTCTGCCAAAGTACAAAATGTCATTCAAGATACAGCCTGGATGCCAACTACTGTGAGAGACCTTTTCAGGAGACACAGATTCTAGAGGCACACTGCCTAGTTCAAATTCCAGATCTGCCATTTACTGGTGGTGTGACCTTGATCAACTTACTAACCTTAGTTTTTGTAGCTTTCTCATCTGTAAAATAATATAAAAATATGACTTGCCTAACTGGGTTGTTGTGAAGATGACATGAGTAAATATAAGCAAAGTGCTTAGAACATGCCTGGGAGAGAGTAAACACTAGGCATTAGCTATTATTATTAACTAGGTATAAGCTATTACTATTATCAATAATACACTGATAACCTCCTCCCTATCCACAAAGCCCCTTCACATTAGATATAGTCTTCCTCTGGGTTTCAATAGTTAATTTCTTAAGAGTTACACCTTTCAGGTCTCAATCCCTATCTAATACAGTGCTTGGCAGGTACTAGATGTTCAACGAGTATCTGTGGAACAAATAAGCTACAAGGACTCCAAACGTGGACCTATGCCACATATAAGAGTAGTCCTTTGGCGCTACCCTATCCTTGGTGCACACTACAAACTGAAAGCATAGTCTTGATGAGATTCCTATAGCAATTACCTCAGAATATGAGCGTAGACTCCCTCTGGTAGCAGCAAATGAGAGACAAGTAATAATACTTGTCCTATCTAACTGTTGTAAGGCTATTGTGAGGCTCAAATGATAATGACTATGAAAATAAAATTTTAAAAGTGTGAATCTCTACTATATGAGATTTTATTACCTTAAAACAACAGGATTACTATGATATTGCAAGTCTGGAAAGCACTTTAAGGGATAATAAGAAATTAATATAATGTAAAAATGCAATCTGATATGGTCTAAGATAAGATTTTTATTTTCAGATTAAAATATTTTGCAATGAAATTTCCCGATTTTCTCATTTGGTTATTAATCATTTATGTAATGTCAGAACAAACATTTGTGTGTGTGAATGTTCACAGCAGCATTATTCATAATAGCCCCAAAGTGGAAACAACCCAAATGTCCATTAACTAGTGAATTGATAAAGTATGGTACACCTACCTAGCGGAAAACTGCTCAGCAATAAAAAGGAATGAACTACTAATACATATTACAACATAGGTGAACCTCAAAAACATTACATTCAGTGAAAGAAGCCATCCCCCAAAGACCACATATTGTATGACTCCATTTACATAAAATTTTAGAAAAGGCAAATCTATACAGAGAGAAAGTAAATCAGTGAATACCTAGGGATGGGAGTGGGAACAAGGACTGACAGCAACAAATGGGCAAACAAGGTCTCTCTGGGCTGGTGGAAATGGTCTCAATTTGGGTTGTGATGATGATTACATAACTGTGTAAATTTACTAAAATGTTTTAATTCTATTACCTAAAACGGGTGAATTTTATGGTATGTAAATTATACCTCAATAAAGTTGTTTTTTAAAAACAAATATTAGGCACTCTTTTACAGGCAGCTGTAATTCCCACATCTTTAAAATCTCAACAACATATGGGATTAAATAATACAAGAAGAAAGCAATAAAAATCAGCTTTTAAAAATAAAAAAATAGAAATGGCACATACTGAATATCTTAAAAAACCCAAAGCACCATCTCTATACTCATTTTTCAATCTAGGAGCAACAAACAATTATCTTGATAAACAGGCTTTCACTGTCATTTATTTATTTCCTCCCACCTGTACAAACATACACTGGCTTCAACTGCATTTATAATTGCAAACATGGATATTTGGCATGATGCCCTCCCTTTTTATGGGCAAACAGCAAGTATAAAAAAAAAGGTAAATACAGAAAGCATAGTATATAATGAGATAAAAGAATGACGACCTATGTACAATAAATAGGATTTCTAAATAGGTTTAAACTAACCCTTAGACACTGACAGTTCTTTATACAAATGTACTTCATATTAAATTCTACAAGTCCTAAAATGCTATCCAAATTAGTTTGCTGAACTGAAATTGTTAAATTGGATATTGCTTAAAGTAGGTCACTGGCTCGGGCTTGGAAAGTATTTGGTAATGCAGGGATCTACTTGCAAAGTCGTTTGTCATAATGAGATTTGACTTAGACAAAACAGGAGAAACCACATTGGTTGGGTGTCAACTGTCAGTTGTATTTTATTCAAATAAAACTCATTTTAGATTTATCTTACTGCAGATTTCTGAACAGGGAAACAACAAGGTGAAAGAAATGTTTCTGAAAGTGTAAATCTGGTGGCAATGTTTAGAAAATGCCTCTTTTGCTTTCTGCTCCTTTGTCCCTCACAACTACTCAGTCTCCAAAGACCATTAATCTTTCTTTTGAAAAGTCTTTCAGGTTTATTCCTTTCTCTCAACTTCTACTCTCACCAATATAATCCTAATTTGTGTCAAGAGGTGTTAAAGAGCTGGAAAACTGGGGAAAGAAGCCAAACTAGACACCATTAGAATGATCTAAAATGAAAGCGTGGGCCCCCTAGCATCAGCATCACCTAGGAACTTAGTAGAAATGTAAATTATCAGCCTTTACCCTGACCTACTAAATCAGAAACTCTGTGGGGCAGGGCCAGCAATCTGTGTTCTTAAGGAGCCCCTCTAGGGGATTCTGATGTAGGCTCAAGTTTGAGAATTAGTGGTTCAGAGAGGAGAAGAGGAAAGAATGGACCAGGAGGAGCAGAGAATTTGGGGACCTACTAGGAATTTCTACCACAATGTCCCTCCACTCTTTAACCCAACCTATCCAAAAAGAGCTCTTCCCCTAACCTGCTCTTCCAACTGTTAATCATTAACTTCACCCAGAAAGCATAAAAAATAACTAAAATATACTCTTCCCCTAACCTGCTCTTCCAACTGTTAATCATTTCTGATATCACAACCCTCTACGTTGCTTACATTCAATCTCCTTTCCCACCAGTCTTCATCCAATATACTAATCTTGTTGATTCCAGGGTTGGGGCTC
>NW_005363061.1:1233552-1242987 GCF_000412655.1 Myotis brandtii
AGAAGTACCATATGGGACATTATGCTTAAAGGGCCCTTCAAATCGGTGGAGAAAAAAAATGAGTTATTCAGTAAATGATTTTCAAGTAACTGGCTAGTCATTGTGGGAGTGGAGAGTGGAAGCTATATTCCTTACTTTATACATCTTATTCAATACACCAAAATAAAATTCCAGGTAAACCAAACACTTTAAAAAAACACATGGAAGTAGTAAACAAAATCATCATAAAATATTTTTTGTAACTTTCAATGGGAAGGTCTTCCTAAAAGCATGGTAACTTCACCCAGAAAGCATAAAAAATAACTAAAATATTACTATACAAAAATTTAAGACTCTCTATGGCCAAAAAAAATCATAAAGATATACTAAAGATATATTAAAGAGTTCTCTCATATTGTTCAGGAAAAGATGAACAAACCTAATAGATAATTGGACAAACAATAAAAAGGATACATAATTCAAAAATGGAAAAAATACAAAGTATATAAAAAACATAAACACAATACTTTAAAAAAATGTTGTTGTTTTTTTTAACCTAGCAAATTGGCAAAGATGAAGAAGACAGATAATGTCCGGGTGTGGAGACTGGGGCACTATCACATACTGATGGTGGGATATAAACTGCCTTTCTACAGCATAATACAACATCCACCAAAATTTAAAATATGCATTTCTTTCAGATGGCAATTCCATTTCTAAGGAAGAATTCTACAAAAATACTCACAATGTATTTGTCATTGCTACTGCTGCTGTACTATTTGTAATCCGTATCTTTTAAAAAATATATTTTTATCGATTTTAGAGAGAGAGAGTGGAAGGGAGAGGGATAGAGAGATGGAAACATCGATGAGGGAGAAACATCCATCATCTGCCTCCCACACAGCTCCTACTGGGGATCGAGCCTGAAACCTGGGCATATGCTCTGACTGGGAATCGAACCAGTGACCTCCTGATTCATGGGTCAATGCTCAACCACAGAGCCACACCAGCCAGGCAATCTTGAACAATCTTAATGCCAATCACTCAGGGACTGGTAATAGAATAGAACATTATGCAGACATTAAAAGAAGGCAAAAGTAACATGGAATAAATATATTTATAACATCTTATTAGATTAAAAGAGCCATCACAAAACATTATGTGTGTTTTAATCCCTTGTTGGTTAAAATATACTTATATATTATATACTACATGTATGTACAGGGTAGGGTAAAAGTAGGTTTACAGTTGTTTATATAAAAAATAATACAATTAATAAATAACAACACAAGAATAAACTGTTTCATGTAGTCACAACTATAAACCTACTTTTGCCCAATCCTGTGTAATGCACAAAATGTATAATCCTGTATAATAAAATCCTAATATGCTAAGTGTCCAGTCATCCGATCAACCAATCAAAGTGCAATATGCTAATGATATGCTAAGGCTGCTCAACCACTTGCTATGATGTGCACTGACCACCAGGGGGAAGATGCTCTGACCGGTAGGTTAGCTTGCTGCTGGGGTCCAGCCGGGACTGAGGGAGATGGGCCAGACACACCCTGGAGCCCTCCCGTGGTCTCTCCCCGGCTGGCCAACCTCCCGTGTCCCTCCCTGGCCCCGATCGTGCACCAGTGGGGTCCCTTGGCCTGGCCTGCACTGTCTCACAATCCAGGATCTCTTGGGGGATGTCGGAGAGCCGGTTTTGGCCCTATCCCACAGGCCAGGCCAAGGGACCCCACTGCTGGTGCACGAATTTATGCACTGGGCCTCTAGTTTAGTGTGTGTGTGTGTGTGTGTGTGTGTGTGTACACTATATGCTAGAATAAAAGTTTTTGGGGGAAAGCCTGGGAAGATATACAGCAACCTTTAAAAACAGGTGCTGCTGCTCTAGCTGGGTGGCTGAGTTAGTTGGAGCGTTGTCCTGTGCACCATAGATTTGATTCCAGGTCCTGCACTGGGGGTTCGACTCTAGTCAGGGCAACCTATGGGAAGGAGAGGAGGGGAACAAGCAGCCAGGTGAAGATACAAAAAACAAACAAACAAACAAACAAACAGGTACTGCTAAGGAGTGGGATGGGGGAATTTTCCATTTTCTCCTTCATAAACTTCAAGTTCTTTACAAAGAACACTAATCACTCTTACAATAAAACGTAAATCTAATTATGTCTGTTCAAAAAGTTCTAAAACTTCCCAGCCCATAGAGAATACAGTCCAAACTCCTCAGTGAGATGGAAGCATGGCCCAGCTATGCCACCTGACACCCCACCCATCGGCAGGGTGTACGTCTCTGATGGAGCAGGTTAGGAAGGAATATCTCTTCCCCCTCCTTCATTGTATCCCTCCTAAAGCCCAGTCTCTACTGGTTACCACTGATAACCTTTCCTGCCATTAGTAAAGCTTTTATCATGATGGAGCACATTGAAATAGCATTCTAACTTGTTATTTTCAGAACAATGTTAACAGAGCTGCTCAAATAAATTAACAGATTTCTTCAACTGCTTTGGGGGAAAATAAGTTCACATGCCAATGTACAGGCTAACAAATACAATCCCACCACTGAAAACCAAAATCTAACTTTTTTTTTTTTTTGCTAATAAATATTAAAAAAAATTTTTCCCCCTTGTTTTTCATAGTCATTTGTTGGCATATATCCAGCATCCTATGAAACCCCTGGATACAAAACTTACAATTGTTCAATAGCAGGGGGAGATTGGGAGAACATTTCTTAAAAGATATGAGAGGTGGAGCCAGTTTTGGTGGGGGTGTAATGGGGTTCCATTAAGTACTCAGACAACATCCTTATCAAGCTGCACTATTCATCTTGCAAGCCCAAATTCACTCAAGTTGCCAAGGTACAGCAATATCACACCACCTATATGCCAGTGCAAGTTTGACCCAGTGTTCAATTAATGGAAATATCATGTCTCTGCAGGAAATCTGAATGCTTCAAAAAAAAAAAAATACAATGCTATGCCTGAGTAACAGAAACTCTTCTCTGATCATCCATAACATCAAGAGTTTCTTAGGCTTCACTAGGTAATATCTGAGCTTTATTTTAAACCACTCCTTATGGCTGATAATTGTCCTCACAGGCCTCCTGAGAAAGAACTGATCATTTCAGTAGTACCCTGTTGGGGACCACATGAGACATGGCTGGAAAGTGTAAGGAGGACATTCCGAGAAAAGGGAAGTGTAAGGAAGGCCGCCTGCCCTGTTTATGGGTATTCCGACTTAGGGGAGTATCGAAGGCGGTGCCCCTAATTATTCCTTGACCTTTCCAAACAAGTCTGTGCATGTACAGATCCCCGGGTGTTTACTGGAATCCTTATGCTTAATCCCTGGATGCCCTTGCCTAGAGGACAGTGTAAACACATGTGTCCTCCCAAGAAGATTACTTACACTGATTGTGTCTAAAAGATAAACTTTATCTCAAGCTGCTGCTACAATAAAAGGCTAGTGAGGCAGGCAATCGAGGCTGCTTGGTCCCTTGAGCCAGGCAACCCCTTAGCCCTCTCTTTCACAGTGAAACTGTGTGGGAGTAATCCGTTCATCTGTCGTTCAGGGGCTGCTGGTTAGCCCTGGCAAAGTGGTGCCCTGTGTGAGGAGACCGGGCAGTACCCAGTGTCTAAAGATCTATAATCTAAAGTCTCATAAAATTTTGGCCACGATTAGAGCACTTAGTGCCCTGACTATTCTGGGCATCAATGTATTCAATATGATAGACAGTGCTTTCTGAAGTTGGTATGGTAGTTATGTTTATATGTTTCTAAGATAATCAATTCAATAAAATACAAATACTTGGGTTTGGGGATCAGAGGAGTGCAAGGGAGTCAGAGTGAATGGAAGGTGAAAGGGTAGAGTCCTTAGCTCAGTTATCTGTCGATGACATGGATGAACTACTGTAATTTTCAATCACATCTGCCTTGAGTATGAAGGTTGTAAGTTATAGTACCTAAAATTTTTTGTTTTGATATCCACTTCCTCTATCAACTACAGCAGAAATGGGGTACCTTACTCATATTTGTATTCATGGTGCTTGGCACAGTGCAGGTACCCAGTAAATGTTTGCTAAATTAATGAAGCATATGCTTTAGAAAACTATATATCACACAATAAAGGGGTTCATGGCAAAAGCTGGTAGTTGCCTACACTTCCTCTTGCAATCCAGATTTGGTTGGGGATAACCCTGTGCTCAGCTAGATTCCCCAACATTTCTTATAAATAGATGTGGCCCAATATCACAGCTCTGGTCAATGAGATGCACATCATTAGATGAGGCACACCTTTCGTATCTCACCCTTTCCACTTCTTTCGGGGTAAGGGAGGGCTTGGGGGTCACAGAGAAGTGACCATGTCACTATCAAGAGACACACTGACAGCTCTAGCCAGTTTGGCTCAGTGGGTAGAGTATCAGTCTGCAGAATGAAGAGTCCCAGGTTCGATTCTGGTCAAGGGCATGTACCTCAGTTGCAGGCTCAATTCCTGACCTTGGTCAGGGTGCATGAAGAAGGCAACCAATCGATGTGTCTCTCTCACATCGATGTTTCTTTCTCTCTGTTCCTCCTCCTCCCTTCCACTCTCTCTAAAAATCAATGGAAAAATATCCTCGGGTGAGGATAAACAACAACAACAACAAAAAACACATCAACACATTTAAGGATGGTTAGAAGGAAGGTGAGACATTAACACCACTGTGGAGTGACTGCAGAGCTTTGGCTCACTTCTCAATTTTATGTTGTGCAAGAGAAAATTAATCTCTATTTGGTTAAAGTTTGATTTTCCATTACACATAGTCTAATTTATTCCTAATTGATAAAAATATGTAGTGGTAGGAGGAAGAATGGGGTTACTGTAGCAATCCAAAGAACAAAAATTTATCCTAATAACTGAGTATAGTCTTCTTTTTCTTTGTGGAAACATAGTTGTAAAGATTTCTAGACTGTATATCATTAAATGACAGCACTCTAGCTAGAAGCTTCATAATGATTTGAGATGATCTCACCAAATCAAAATGTTTGGGAAGAGTACTGATGCTTATATGCACTGATACAGATTGCAGTATCATCAGCAACAAGACCAACTAAAACAGATCAACTCCAAGTTCACATGAAATTAGCAATAATCTCCTCTCAACTACATGGACGTGGTAATCAAAACCCAGAGTGAAAAGAAAATGGAAAACATTTAAAAAAAAAAACACCTGCAGAAGAATGCTACTATTTTAGCTGCATATTAAACTACTGCTTTATCAAATATGCTGTACATTCAACATCTGTCCTTTCCACAGCTAGTGCCTACTAATTTGATGTTAAAGAACATTTTTTGTTTAAGTAACAGCCACTGGGAAAATTTTAATCCTTCTCAAGGGCAGTGCACTTGCAGTTCACATTCACTTCTGAAGAAATAAAAGTAAAACAGTTGTCTTAACCTTCAATATTTTATACACCAACTCTCCAGCTATGGGTAACGCATATTTATTTCATCAAGTTCTCATTCAAACTGTTTGTTTTTATTATTATTTTCAGATAATTTTTCCTGCAATTCATGAGTATTTACTATCAAAATACTGTATTTCATCAATTCTGAAATGTACATTTTTTTTCTTTACATGTTAACATCTGTGAAATCCAGACAGGTTTTATAGTTAATTCCATCTTATATCTTACAACTAATTGGCGGCATTCTTTCTTTCTTAGTGGAGCATAGTGGCTCTTTCTCAATCTCATGTCTCAGCTTAAATGTAAACTCCCCAGAGCACTTGATCTATGACGGTCCTCCCTGAAAATTTCTAAGGCAGCCTTTATTCATTTTTTCATAGCATATAACATTTTGTAATTATTTATATATTTATTTTAAAACTTATTTTGAAAATTTATGAACATAAACAAAAGTAAAGCAAACAGTATAATGAGACCACAGACTATAGCATTTTTCTTTTATATTTTAACTACTTTCCCTGCTATACTGGAAGCTCCAATGGATAGAGACTGTATCTTTTTCTCTTCTTCATCCAGGACCATGTACTCATGATAAACACTCAACAAATTTTTTGATTTCAATGAGAAGGAAAGATGATGGCACAACTGAGAAAAGCAAAACAAGGAGGGAAGAGTTTTGAGGACTCAGTTGGTAATTTATTCATCAGTCTACTCGCTGCCAGGCTCTGTGCTAAGCATTGGGTTTCAACGATAAATAAGAGAAAGTCTTATACAAAGTCTAGTGGAGAAAGATATAATAAGAAGTAGTATTTATTCACGGCCACTTACGTTCTGGATATAGGGCTAAGCATTTCAGAGGTATTGTCTCACTTAATCCAACTGCAACCCTATAAGAAAGTATTTATAATACCCATCTTGCACCTAAGGAAACTGAGGCTTATGAAGGTTAAATACTTGGTAGCAGGTTACAAAGCTGGAAAGTGGTAAAATCTGATATAGAACTTAATATTTCATTCTAAAGCTAAGCGACTAAATAGCACTGTACTTCCAGATGTGCACTACCCAACAGAGCACTATGGAAAACGTTACAAGAAGCATGCATAAGGCATGATGGAAGTAAGCAGGGAAATCTGAAGAGTAAAAAGGTAAAAGGTCTCCTTAGAGGTGATTCCTGAGCAGAGTCTGAAAGTTTAAGCAGGAAATTGCTAGGAGGTACAGTCTGAGGAAATAGTATGTGCAAACAAATATGTAGGCACTTGAAGGAACATGGTATACCCAGGATACTTCGAGGAATTTCTCTGTTTTATTTTTAAAAACTGGGTGCAATGAATAACATTGTGCTAGGAGCTTTGGATATGAGACAAGAGATGAAACACTATGAAAAAATTATGCATGAAGCACTATGAAGACATAAAGGAGGAAGGTGTGTGTGTGTTTTTTTAATTTTTGTTTTTGCAGCCTGAGGGGAATCTGGGAAAGCTTCACAGAAGGGATGAACCTTTGCTGGATCTTGAAGGACAAATTAACCATATTAGAAGGAAAAGATAGGCAAAGGGAGTGATTTGCATAAAGGCATGGCTGTTTGATAAAGCAAAGAACACTTGGGGAACAAGAGCTAGATATGGCCAGATTTTGAGGGAGTCTATTTTGTGTGAGTGGCAAGAGATGAGGCTGGCAGCAAGTGTACAGATGTGATCTTCAATAACATTGTTTACTATAAAATTAACTGCCTGACAAAAATGCTTCAAAGCCACAGTTATTTAAAAAGCATGGTTCTCACAAAGGAATATATAACTCAACAATACCTAGAAACAGACCTATATATGTACATTGGAATTTGATGTACAATAATAGTGGCATTCAGATCAGTGGAGAAAGGATAAATCATTTAATGAATGCCAAATAAAAACAACTGTTTATCCATTTGGAAAAAAACATCAAGTTAGATCCTCACCTTCATATTATATAAGATTTGGATTCTATAATAATAAAAGTGCAATATGCTAATTAGACCAGATGATCTTCCGGACGAAGCCGTGGAGGGGGCTGAGGCAGCCACTGCAGTGGCGGGGGCCAAGCCCCTTGCACGAATTTCATGCATTGGGCCTCTAGTTAAATATAAATAATAAGGCCATAAAATTATTTATAAAATAACATTTTATGAAATAGAATATAAATTTTATGGGAATTTTTCAGTTAAAACAGGAGACTTTAAAGAAATGTTGTTCTGGTGGCAGACTAATGTGGCTTGCGTACCAACATGAAGATTATCAAGTCCACCCTGCTGAAAAAACAGGAAGCACAGGTCCAAAGCAGTACTTGCAACACCTTTCTGCTAGTCAGGACTACCTGGGGAGCTCTGTAAACCCCCCTAGAAGCATACCAGAGCTCCTAGGCATAGGGAGAGGCTTAAAAGAGAGACCTTTTCTAAATAAGAGTCTTCATTTAAAAAAATGCACATTGATTTTCAGTAGCATTAATCAGTGATTAATTAGTAATTTTACTGAGACTGAAAAAGTACTTTAATAAAAAGTCTTCATGTAGGAAAGTAGTATGGAAACTTCATGAGATAAATTTTCACTTACTATATCTAAACTTTTGCTTGACAACGTGTACTTTTAGAGCGTTAAAAAACACACATATATCCTGTGACCCAGCAATTCTTCTTATAGAAAGATAGCTAATTAACTATGGATGTGTATAAAGATAGATGTACTCAATACACTGATGTCAATAATAATAAATTGGAAATAAGCTAGAATCAGTAAGGGAAATTATTATAATCCATATAATGAAATACATGGCAGCCATTAAAAACAAAGTCTATTTATTAACATGGAAAAATGTTCACAATATATACTGAGTAGATAAAGCAGACCCTGATGCAATTATGTATTGTACTGTTCACTTTTGTGGAAAAAAAATCTATACATAAAATTTATATATGTTATATATATCATGTTATGTGTATGTGTGTGTATGTGTGTATGTATGTGTGTGTGTGTGTGCATATACATATATATATGTATATATATAAAAGGCTAATGTGCTAAGTGTCCCTCTGACTGTCCGACCGGTCATTATGATGCACACTGACCACCAGGGGGCAGAAGCTCAATGCAGGAGCTGCTGTGACGTGCACTGGCCAGCACCACAAACCTGGTGCCCACAAACCAACACTCAGCTTCACCCAAGTGGGACACAGGCTCCTGCACCACCCCAGAGTGACCCCTCACCAAATTGCAGCCAACACTGCCAAGACCCCATGGCACAAAATGTGGCCCACAGTCCAGCCCAGCCCGGAAATGGTCGCTGTGGGTGCCAGGTAATGATGTCACATAGCAACGCCCGGCTTCCTCTTCCTAGTGACTAGCCTCCTTGGAGTTTCTTCAGCCCAGGAACACGACTTGCTTTATAGCCAGGTACAAACATTTTACACTTTAACCAAATGTCTATGAAACATTTTCACGTGCCTCATCTCCTTTGATCCTTACAGAAATCCTGGGGTAGGTAGATAGGAGACTTAGTAGAATCCTATTTTCTTTTCACTAGCCGGAAAACAGAGATTTAGAAAGTTTAGAAATTTGACCTGACTGAAAAGAAGAAATGGTGTAACTTGAAAATGACTTCAGGTTTTCTCACTGCACAGAATATAGTCAAACACTGCTGCAGTTAAATATTTTACCCTTTGTTCTCCCTGCGTGATCTACAATAATAATCCTGCTTCATGTTGATATTTACTGCTGTGTTGCTGACAATTACCTGAAACAGAAGTTGGGGTGCTTCACTGGGCTGGAAAAGCTAAATCAGAAAGCAGGTCTAATTAAGCAAGTTTATTCTATCTCTATATATAAAAGCCTAAACGACCATCGCAACCAAACGGACGACCAAACAGGCTGCGTGGGGCAACCAGGCTGGCAGGGGGGCTAGGGGGGGACGATCAAACGACTGAGCAGTGGGCTGTGTGGGGCGACCAGGCCAGCAGGGGGGTTAGTGAGGGGCAACCAAACGA
>NW_005363061.1:1243072-1267603 GCF_000412655.1 Myotis brandtii
GAGGTTAGGGGTAACCAGGCCATCAGGGGGGCAGTTAGAGGTGATCAGGCAGGCAGGCAGGCGAGCAGTTAGGAGCCAGTGGTCCCGAATTGTGAGAAGGACGTCCAACTGTGGGATCGGGCCTAAACCGGCAGTCGGACATCCCCCGAGGGGTTCTGGATTGGAGAGGGTGCAGGCTGGGCTGAGGGGACCCACCCCCCTGTGCACGAATTTCGTGCACCGGGCCTCTAGTATATGTATAATATATATGAATGATCATCACCAAAATGTTAACAGTGATTATCTCAGTGTAGTGGGATTACAGTGATAAAGGGCAATGTGTGTTTTCTAAAACTGTCTACAGTAACTTTTTATTACTTATGTAATAAAAACTTCTTTTTTAGTTATCTGCATTCTATTCCAATCACACAAAGTAAAAGCAATGAAGATCTCTTGTAGCCTGGCAAATGCCAAATACTGAATCACACTATTTGTGATTCACAAATGAAAATTTCTAATGGTTATTTTAAGAAAAGGATAAAGGTCAACAGACTGTTACTTTCTTAACAGACTGGAAGTAGAAAGTCTCTAGTGTTTTGGTGGATATGAAAGGAATGATCTAGCTTCCTGCTGGAAAGGAATTATTTCCTTGGTCTAACTGATTGGGTTCAATAAGGTCAGGAATGGAAACTGTTTAGTATTTCACTTAGCTCTCAAAAACATATGTTCAGCAAAATGTCTGGGTAACTAATAGGCAGACTGGGAAGAGCACTTAATTTGAGAAGGAAGACACAGGTTCTAGAAATTACCACATAGCCGTGTGGTACTAAACTATTTACTTACTTAACTTCTCTAAAATGCAACCTGATCATCTGTAGACTGAGAACCATGATAATCCTAGACTCCTCTCCCACAGGGAGCCTGCAGTGGGAACTGAATGAGATCATCTTCCTTTGTAAACCACTCAATAAATATTTGTGGAATGAGTAAATGACTATACCATACACAGTAAGTGTTTCACACATCTATAAATATAATGAACACTGTAAAATATCCCCACTAAAGCTATACAATATAGATTCATGTCTAAAATTCTATAACCCACAACTCCTCACACTTCTAAAACACACATGAAGGATGTAACAACCCTGGGGAAAAGATTGTGCCCCTCCTTTTGGCTTCTCCCACCTCTCCTTTCCACTCCTTTTCTCTCCTTATCCCTGCCATCAGAAATAAGCCGAAAGTGAAGGACTGGTTCTCCGTATGACTCAAGTCAGTGAAAGACACATCTCTTTCCAAATATCTTAATCAAATGCTACATTTTAAATATGTAAGTATTCACCTTTCTTCCTGAAATATGGTAAAATTTTATGACCATAAATTCAAAATTTCACTTCCTATTCAAATAAGCATTCCTTCTACAAGCATTCTTTAATTTCCCAAATGAGTATGCTCTGTCTTCTTCCCACCTCCATAAGATATTTTTTTTGGGGGGGAGGGAGGAAGTACTTCTCTTGTAGTACTTATCACAGTTGTCCTTTGTTATAAATATCTGTTCACATCTTCTCTCCTCATTACGTCACAAGTGCCAGGGGATTGTATTTGAGAGCTTGTGAGGCTTAGCATATTAAATACTACCTGTAAATACTCAACAAAAACTTAGGGTATGAATGGATGATGACACACTAGGATTTAATATCACCTTAAGAGGTTGAAGCCCAAGTCAAAATAATTAGGATCATAGTAACTGAGAAAATATACAATTTACCTCAATGCATTCATTTAGTAAATATTTAATAAGCGCCTACAGTATGCCTGATATAGACCAAGGTATGCCATGATGAGTAAGACTCAGTATCTATCTTCAATGAGTGCATAATCCTATTAACACTCAATTGTATTATTTTTACATTTTATTTTGATATATTTTTAGTACAGAAGAGTTGTAAAGATATTATAGAGAGTTCTCATAGCATCTTCACCCAGCTTTCCCTAACATTAATACTTTATGTAACCATGGTACAATCCAATCAGTGAAATTAGGAAATTAACAGTGCTACAAAACATTAATTATAGACTTTAATCTGATGTCCCCCGTTTTTACATGAATGTCCTTTTTCTGTTCCAGAATCCCTCATTACATTAGTTGTCATGTCTCAGTCTCCTCTGAATTACACTTTTAATAACTTTTTTCCTGTTTATAGTAACACATGTTTTCTGGAAAGTATAAAAAAAGAAAAAGAAAGAATAAAATCTCTAATACTACCTCTTCCCGCACTCCTAACATCTATAGTCTACTGGTCTTTTTTCCATGTTCTATGTGTATACAAATAATTTTACCTTTCTTAAAACCAGGAAATTTAAATATATAGTCTTTTGCATCTTCTTTTATCTTATTGTTTCAGAAATATTTTTCCAATGTTTAAAAATTCTTTTAAAATATTATTTTAATAACAGATTTCAATGTTACAATGAATCAGAATTTAACCATTTCCCATTTTATACTACTATAAATAATAGTACAGTGAGTATCCTTAAATATGAAAACAGGACATATAATAGATATTATGATGGATAAGTAAAGGTATTAGTGATGCAGCCAGGAGAAACACCTAAACCTAGCTTTGAGCAGTAAAAGATCAGAAAACACTTGCTAGAGGAGGTATATGTGATTTAGGTTCTGAAAAATGAGTTTATTCCTGCATCCGTGAGTATTTAACCAAACAACATTTATTAAGTGCCTTTAATACCCAATTACTATACTGGGATCCAGGGATAAACAAAAGGACTAAGGCTCTGCATGGGCCTTAGTGTCTAATCAGAGAGGCAGATACTTAAATAGAAAAACCTCAACACAATGAGGCAAATACTATTATCACTGTGCTGTGTTTGAACAAAATGGTCTGGGAGCACAGAGAATATATTTTAAGAATCAATGGTAGTACCCTAGCTGGGTAGTTCAGTTGGTTAGCATTGTCCCGATATGTTAAGGCTTCGGGTTCGAACCCTGGTCAGGGCACATACAAGAATCAGCCAATGAATGCATAAATTAGTGGAACTATAAATCAATCAATCTCTCTCTCCCTCTCTCTCTCTCCCCCCCCCCCCCCCCCCACCCCCCCCCCAAATCACTAAATTTATAAAACCTTAAAGAAAAAGAATCAATTGTAAAAGTTAGAAGAGTTATACTTGGGTTGATAATAATACATATGAAAGAGGTTTCAGTGAAGTATGATTTACAGTGTATCAGCAATATGAAGGAGTTCCTTAAAACTGGTAAATTATTTTTGTTTTTGTTAATCCTTACCTGAAGATATTTTTTCCATTGATTTTTAGAGAGAGTGGAAGGGAGGGGGAGAGAAAGAGAGAGTGAAACATATATGTGAGAGAGAAACATCAAGTGGTTGCCTCCCACACAAGCCCTGACCAGGGCCAGAGATCGAGCATGCAACCAAGGTACATGCCCTTGACCGGAACTGAACCCGGGACCCTTCAGTCCACATGCCGATGCTGTATCCACTGAGCCAAACTGGCCAGGGCAAAACTAGTAAATTATTAATAGGGATGTAAGGTATCCAGATAGAGAGAAGTAATAGTTCAATTATATTCTGTACTGGGGAAACTGCAGCTAGTATCACATTCATTTCTGAGAACTCTATATTTTTAATCAACTTTTTTGAGATATGTCACAATAAAATGTACCCACTTAAGTGTACAGTTTGGTAAAAGCTGACAAGTTTATACACCATGTAACTACCACCACCAAGATAAAGAACATCATTCCTAAAATTTCCTTGTGCTTCATTTCAATCACCCTCACCCACAGACAACCCCAAGCAACCACTGATTTGCCTTTTGTCACTAGAGATTTGTCTTCTTTAGAGTTTCATGTAAATGGAAGCATACAGCATGCACTTTCTTTGCTTCTATTGGTTTCTTTCACTCAGCATATTTTTGACGTTCAGCCACGTTGCTGTGTGAATCAGTAGTCAACTCCTTCTATTGTCTGTGAATTGTATTTATAACACCAGATAAACTGAAATAAAAAGAAGCTAGGCCACAAGGTAAATAGAAGCTAGGTTCTATGAGAAGTCACAGGGGGGGAAAGTCTGGTTTATACTGAAAGAGGGACATATGAAGAACTTTCATGTGAAGAACAAACAGCCATGTTCTAGGTTACTCCAGAAGGCAAGACCAAAACGAATGGCTGCACACACAGGCAGTCAATGTACGGGTTTCATATGCTTTAAAAACAAAAGTTTCTCCATATCTATATCCATTATTTACTCTGAAATTATTAGCTTACATTATTTCTATCAGAAAGGACAATTATATTACTCTTTTAAGCTCTACCTGATAATCAGCTCTATTTAAAAATTTGATATTTTTTATTTGTTTAATCTGCTAATTGGCTCTTTACTACTTGAACTTTTTTCTTTCCTGACATTATAACAAATTTTTATTTATTATTATCTTATGTTAGCCCCACTTAATAGTTTTATTTCTACTACATTAATTTTATAGTCAAGTTTCCTTTCCATCATTTTTTTCCTTATTTAATGACTAGGGACTCTTTGCTATACAACAGACCCCATTCCCAGCCCCTCCAAAATCCCACTAAAAGGAAAGAGGCCACTAGATTCTTCTATTCCACCAGCCAAAGTTTTGCCATGAGGTCTTTAGAAATCTCTAGTCCAGCTCCCACAATTCTCAGCCATGTCAGAGAAGCTCCTATCCAATGCAGAATGTTGAATCCCAACAAGACTCCAGGAAAAGAGGACAAAGAAAGACAGAGTCCTTGACCTTCACTTAACAAAAAAGCAGTCTGTACACACTTTGCAAAAACACGGAGTCTGAGTCTCTTAGCTAGAAAACAGGCCACCTGGAACACTGATGACTATTTCTATTATCCCACATAAAATGTCCTGGGTACAAAAACCACACCTATGGGGGTGGGGAGTTAGAGTGGGGGAATTGCCATTTAGGGATTTGGACCAAATAATTTGAGAATGAATTACCTTAAGTTGAATATATTTCACCTAATACTTATTGGGCACACCCTCATTTAAAAGGGTATATCTAACAGCCTTATATGACTTAGGACAAGTGGTTGTCAAATTTTTTTTCTAGCAATCTTGGGACAGTTCTCTGGAATGTCTCAAGCTCTCTATTATGAAGCCAGTTCTTGACACAGTACTCAATTAGTGTTTCTTGATCTAAACAATAAAACAATATGGATTCCATATAAAACAAAAATTTACACTTTCCCCAGAAGACATTCATGTTTAGATGCACTGTGTCCTTATATTTATCATGGGTTTAAGAACATGAACAATTTCAATAATATTCATGGGACATCACTGGGATAGTTACCTGCATTCCGTTGCCTATATGCTTATCTTGAGAACCACTGAGTTGGCCAATGAGCCAACACCCCCCTTCTATAAAAGTAAGTGCTCCTGCCCTGACCCGGTGGCTCAGTTGGTTGCAGCATCATCCTGTGCACCAAAAGGTTTGGGGTTTGATTTCCAATCAGGACACATACCTAGGTTTCCAGTTTGATCCCAGTTTGGGGCACATATAGGAGACAACCAATCTATGTTTCTCTCTTACATCGATGTTCTCTCTCTCCCTCTCTCTTTCCCCCCCTTCCTCTCTCTAAAATCAATAAACATATCCAGGGGCACATATAGGAGACAACCAATTCATGTTTCTCTCTTACATCGATGTTCTTCTCTCTCTCCCTCTCTCTTTTCCCCCCTTCCTCTCTCTAAAATCAATAAACATTATCCTTGGGTGAGGACAAAAACAAACAAATAAAAGTACTCCTTTGGCTAACCCATAAACACAGACAACAATGAGGTGATGGCTAGAGGGAAGGGGGGACTAAAAGGGGAGAAATGAGAATATCTGAACTAGATATTGAACAATAAAAATAAAGTTATAAAAATAAGTGAATGCTCCTTAAAAGTACATGCTATCAAATATTATGTGCAATTTCTGAATTGATGTTGCTAAATAAATCAGTAAGTCATTGTATTTCTACTTCTGTGTATGGATAATACTCAATTTGGAACAAAATTAATATTTTAAACATGTTTAACATCTCAAAACTATGCAGTCTGAACAAACAATAGCGTTAGAAATAAAATTTATACATCCCAGCTAGAATAGAAAAGGTCATCTCAAAAGTTTAACAAACAATGAACATAAAATCAGTCCAAGTGGGGTTATAATGCTTAATGGGAATTTTCTAAAATGTCCCATGTAATGTCTGAACTTAAAAAAAAATTAGCCAAAAAGGAGCCAAACCCTTAAGAAGATCTAGTAAACAAGTGATCAAAAGCTGGTTGGGTAAGGAGAGACACAGGGGAGGAGAAAGCTTCTCCTTTTACTTATGCTTCTGTACCATTTGGATTTTTAAAAAAATATATATTTTATTGAATTTTTACAGAGAGGAAGGGAGAGGGATAGAGAGTTAGAAACATCGATGAAAGAGAAACATCGATCAGCTGCCTCCTGCACACCTCCTACTGGGGATGTGCCCACAACCAAGGTACATGCCCTTGACCGGAATAGAACCTGGGACCCTCTTCAGTCCGCAGGCCCATGCTCTATCCACTGAGCCAAACCGGTTAGGGCACCATTTGGATTTTTGTTTTACCATAACCATGTATTCTTTTTAGAAAGATTTCTTTGTTAAGCTACCATATAAATTGATAACAGGAAAGGTCAAGCCAGAGAAAGCATGGTACTCCCTGTGAAACCTTCCTACATGAGTTAGGATATATACTATGTGAAGTACTGCACATTTTAAACCTCTTTTCCTTATTATTTATTACCACAGAGCACTTCTGCAAGGAGAATGGAGAAGGGAACTATAAGATTCTTCACATAAAGCCAGTGAATTGTGAAGTGTCACGTGACAGTGACAGCTGCCTAAGGTATCAAGCTTTGTGAAGAGGTGTCCTAATTTCTATTAACTGGCCTGTAGAGAACAGATTTAATCTCACATCCTGTAGAAGAAAAAAAGGAAAACAGGTTTCATTTTCTGAAGGCAACAAAAGTAACCAAACATTAGAGCTAAGAAAATAAATACAGGTCCATGATCCCTTAGCCATAATTCCAAAATCCAAAAACTTCTGAAAACCAAACGTTTTCTGTAATTCATTTTGTGGCAAAACTTGATCTGAACCTAACTGGCAGCAAAACCTGACCTGAACTAACATGAGACTATTTATAGTCTACCTACTAAAGCAAGGATAGTCATAGCTTTGGCTGCCGAAATACAAGTTTATTTGACTATAAAGTGCTGCCCCTGACTCTGCAGGGACGTTATATAATATATGTTAAATGCACCTTACTAGCTTTCCAGTAAGGGACTAAGGACCTAAAAATGGGTTTTTATTAAAAAGGTCCTGCTGACCTCCACTGAAATATATAATTGTTTTCTAAAAATATCTTAATAAATTCATGTGAACTAATTCATTTCTTTTTTAAAAACTTATCACTATTAAAACATTCTACTTTGAATTTCTATAAATCTACAACTGTATTGTTAGAATATTTTATACCACTTCGACATTATTTTAAGTCAACCTCTCTGTGAAGACGACATTACAATTGACCTTTGGCAATAGGATGGTATCTGAATGGGATAAAGATAGTAAAGTTAAAAACGCAGACCTCTGTCAATATGCTTTGATTTTTTCTTGTTCATGTTAAAAACAAAACAAAGGGCATGAGATTTTCTCAATGTATTAAAGAGGAACATTGATTTAAAAAGTTAATAAGCACCAATTTAAATCATTTAAATAATTAAAATAAAAAGAAGTCATAAAATCTGAGTTGTTATCAAGAAACAGAACACAAAATAAAAGTCAAGAAATAGAATATGTACAAGTAAGCAAAACGATATATTTTAGCCCAGTGATGTATCAATTCTAATATAGTGTGTGACTAAATGACAAATGATAACAAAGCTTGCAAAACTCAAAGGTCTCTTTTATAGAAAGAAAACTGTAAAACCAGATTAAAGCCAAGAACTAAGATATAAGACTACTAAGAACCTATAATTAACTATAATGAAGAATAATTTAGAAGATTTCCCATGAAAAATAGGGACAAAATGAACATTTTAATAAACATAAATACAGTACTATATTTTAAGCCCTTGTATCTACATAAAATAAAATTGGTTAATTTTTGTTTTTCATTATTTTTTACTATACACCAATCAATCCTGCCTCCCTCCCCAACTCTCTCACAAACACAACTAACCAATGCTAGAAACAATGCAGCCAAACAGGAACCTCATTTCACAACTGGTAGACATGAAAGCAGTGAAAACCTCTCTTAATAAATGTGTGGGATAGAGAAGAACCCCCAATTATTTCTGTCTAAAGGAAGCTCAAAGAAACTAAAGACTGAAAAATAATTCAAAACACCCAACGCAACCTTAGTAGCAAAATTGGTTGTTGCACCCTAACTGGTTTGGCTCAGTGGATAGAGCATCGCCCTGCGGACTCAAGGGTCCCGGGTTCGATTCCGACGAAGGGCATGTATCTTGGTTGCAGGCACATCCCCAGTGGGGAGTGTGCAGGAGGTGGCTGATCGATGTTTCTCTCTCATCGATGTTTCTAACTCTCTATCCCTCTCCCTTCCTCTCTGTAAAAAATCAATAAAATATATTTTTAAAAAAACTGGTTGTTGCTACATCTTGGAATCAAAGGACAATGCTATCTTTACAAGTATTATTTGCTAATTTATGGTTTTAAATATCTAAGAAAATATGCGGCATCAAAAATAGTATATATAAAAACATCACTGATAATATGGAATTCTAAATTAATTAAAAATAAAAATAAAGAACTTCAGGGTAAAGTTGGATTTAAAAGAAAAATTTCCCACTATAGTTTTCCTTTTACTTAAAACAGAATTGAAAGAGGATAAAAAATAAAAGAAGACAAGGATCATGACTCTTTGTGTTTACTCTTTCTAGCCAGTGCCAAGCCATGGGCATCTCTCGGGACAACAGGCACAAGCACAGCAATACCTGGGGCAAGAGAAAGCCCCAACAAAAGATGCAAAAAGATTTGTTCATCAGTTTAGGTTGTTCATTATATTCCACAAATGAGTGAGATCATGTGATATTTATCTTTCTCTGACTGGCTTATTTTGCTTAGCATAATGCTCTCTAGTTCCAACCATGCTGTGCAAATGGTAAGAATTCCTTCTTTTTTACCACAGCATAGTATTCCATTGTGTAGATGTACCACAGTTTTTTAATCCACTCATCTGCTGATGGGCACTTAGGCTGTTTCCAAATCTTAGCTATGGTGAATTATGCTGCTCTCATATATTAAAAATAGGTTATCAGTTTCTCTATTATGAGAATGTAAAATGTACCCTGCTTTATAACATAAAAAAAAAAAGATGAGATAGTAGGATGCCCTCCTGCCAACACTAAGATTGGCCCCCACCGCATACACAGTCCATGTGCGGGGAGGAAACCAGAAGTACCATGCCTTAAGACTGGACATGGGAAACTTCTCCTGGGCCTTGGAGTGTTGTACATGCAAAACAAGGGCCATTGATATTGTCTACAATGCATCCAACAATGAAGTGATCCGCACCAAGACCCTAGTAAAGAAATGCACCATGCTCACTGACAGCACATCGGACGAACAGCGGTACGATCCTACCATGCACTGGCCCTGGCCTAAAGAAGGGGCCCAGCTGATCCCCGAGGAGGAAGAGATTTTAAACAAAAAACAATCAAAGAAAACTCAGAAGAAATATGATGAATGGGAAAATCAGGCCACAATCAGCAGTCTTCTAGAAGAGTAGTTCCAGCACGGCAAGCTTCTTGCATGCATTGCTTCAAGACCAATGTCGCTAGGCAGCAGATGGCTATGCACTAGAGGGCAAGGAGCTGGAGTTTTGTCTGAGGAAAAAGCAAGGCCTGGAAGGCAAATAAACCCTCCTCTCTCCTATCTTAGCTCATGTAATGCAGAGGAAGAGGAAGAGGAAGAGGAAGAGGAGCATGACAAAAAGGTACTAAGGTACAAGACCATCAAGGATAAAGAGCAAGCCCAGAGGATACACGTTAAGTTAAAGAGTATCCAAACTCTCTACTACAAGATTTATTATAAAAGAACTATAAAGCTATAAATTCAATTAACTAAAATTATAAAGAAATTATAAAGAAAACCAAAGTTGAAAGCTAAAAATCTAAGAATTTAATCCATTACGAGTATTTTTTAAAAGTCCTTGTTTCGCCCTGGCCAGGTTGCTCAGCTAATTGGAGCATCGTTCTGTACACCAAAATCTTGTGGGTTTGATTCCTAGTCAGGGCACATATGTAGGATGTAGGTTTGATCCTTAATTGGGGCATGTATGGGAGGCAGCCAATCTATGTTTCTCTCTTATATCAATGTTTCTCTCTTTCTCCCTTCCTCTCTAAAACCAATCTTTAAAAAACACACATATTCTCAGGTAAGAATTTAAAAAAAAGTTCATGTTACCTAATTGGGGGTGAGAGTGGGGCTAATGGGACATTCAGGTGCTAAAAAACAAAGACTTTAGGAAAAGAATTTTACCTCCTCCCCAAAGAATTATATAAGGTTGCATTAATGTAGTATACATACACCAATCTACTAGGTTCTAAGGATATTCCTTGGTTAATTACTTAACAGATCCAGATTTAAGGCATCTCTCTTTGAACTAGGTCATTCACATAATTCCTAGTGTAAGCCAGATACAGGTATGTGCTCATGCTCTGGAATTCAGCATCTTATATGAATAACTTTGAATTTAAATTATGAAGGTATTAATAATGCTGTACAGGTATCAGAAACCAATTTTACTTCCTTTTTATCATGCAATGTATTTTGACAGAGTGATCTTAGTTTCCTTACACAGAAATTAGCTAGTCTACCATCATGACTTGAGCTTCCACAGTTGAGTGCAATGTAGTGAGGAAATATACAAAAGTATCTAGACGTCAGCTGGAGAGAGATCTGTATCATATAAAAACAATGTAAGAAAGCTTACTAAGCCCTGGCTGCTGTGGCTCATTTGGTTGGGTGTCCTACCCGGGCACCCAGAGGTTGTAGGTTTCTTTCCTGGTCAGGGCACATGCCTGGGTTGTATGTAGGCTAGTCCCCAGTGGGGGGCATGCAGGAAGCAGCTGATTGATGTTTCTCTCTCTTTCTCCCTCTCTCTTTCTCTCTCTCAGATCAATAAAAACATTTTTTTAAAAAAAGAAAGCTTACTAAGAAGTAGTTAAGTGCAAGTTCTAAATATGAACTGATACTAAATATATACCAATAAATACATAAAACATTCAAATGAATGTTATTTTTCAAGATATACCCCCCTAAGAAGTTTCAAATTTATTTTAATTAGGTTGCCATCACTGAAAATATTTTGCAACTCCGATTTTGCTTTCAAACTAGTTTACAAATCAAATCACACAAGGAAATCTGCCTCCTAACTCTGAACTCATTTTGGACCCCCAACAGTATTAGCCAGACAAATCATTTAACCAGACCTGAAAAATGATTCTTGGTTGCCCCCAAAATCAAATCAACCTTGAAAGAATGAAGGTTTTCCTCTACGGAAATTCCAAAGAATGTTTCATACTCTGGGAGCAATTCCTAAATGATTCCTTAGATGTTTCAAGAAAAGGCAGGACTGCCACTTCCAGAAAACATGGAGGGAGAGGGACCAGATGTACCCTGCACCTGAAACAACTAAAAATACGGACAAAATATATTTTCAAAACACTGAACATAAGGCAAGGAAGGGCAGTGATCCTGAGAAATGGTAAACTAATAAGGTGAGCCACACAATTGCCCGAGCTTGCTGCCTAGGTAGTTTCCAGGCCACAGCACATGAAAGGGGAACCCAGGTGGAACTCAGAGACCTCTCTTATTTGAGAAGATAGAGCTGAGATTCTGGGGAGGCCAAGACAGCTAGAGTTTGCAGTGTACAGTACTGCAGAAGAAAGAGCTGCACAGAGAAAGAGGTCTACAGGGGACCCCTCGAGTATTCAGCTGAGTATTAGCTGGATAACT
This sequence comes from Myotis brandtii, assembly GCF_000412655.1. NCBI lineage: Eukaryota > Metazoa > Chordata > Mammalia > Chiroptera > Vespertilionidae > Myotis > Myotis brandtii. Next base: position 1,255,132 of record NW_005363061.1, read on the forward strand.
AAGAAAAACAAGCTAACATCACACTTAATGCTACAAAGCCTCCCCCCTGAGTCTGAGGGGGAAAGCAAGGATGCCCATTCATACCACGTGGGTCTTGAGGTCTTAGCCAGTACAATAGGCAACAAATAGAACTCAAAGGTAAGAAATTAAAATTGTCTTTCTTTGTAAATGATGTAATTGTGTATGTAAAAAAACCAAACCTACAGAAATGCCACTAGAAGTAATGAAGGAAACTAACAAAGTGAATTTTTATTTATTTATTAGTCACAATCATATCAATAAAACTAAACTATACCCAAATGAAGAGGTCCCCAATAAGAAAGGCTTCCAAGAAAAATAAAATCTAGAGAAGGCTTTCTGAGAGTGAAAGAGAATATTTTATATAAGGCATAGCCTTTATAAAGTATGGGGGGAAAGGGAGGAAGTCATATAGAAAATAGAGAAAAGATTATATGAAAGAAGGCCAAGATTCAAAACTAGTGAATAACAGTTGATAGATGGAAACAATACAGGAGCCTGGCTCAGACACAGGTGCTTGGATTTCACGAAGTAAGAAAGCACAGGGTGATAAAGAAGAGAAATGAAAACAGAATGCAGGAAATGTTTTCTGGAGAGAAACTGGGAACAGGACAATTGACAGGAAGCTATTTGAATAATCCAGACATAGCCTGAGGATGACTTAGAATCGGCACAAAAACAAAAATGAAAGGTTCAAAGTCCAAAGCCAAAGAGAAAAGAGCTAAAGGATTTGACAATGTTTCAAGAGTCAGTGTTTCAGGATTTCAAGATTCAGGTGCTGGGAGGATAGGTTACCAGTGATGGGACCCAAAAGAGCCAATAACTAACTTCTTAAGGGAGTTCGTGAAGCAAGGCCCCTCTCAGCCTCCAGAGTTACCCTGTCTGAAAAGCATCTTAAATGGTAAAGCCAAGATCTAAAACACAGGAGGTTAATGGAAAACAAGAGAAAAGGACAGTAAATACACATTTTTAAGTACAGCAAATAAAAGTCTAGAGAGCATTCACTTCAAACACAAACACAAGGCATCAGTGTTGAGCCCTGGCTCTGGAAGGTTCGGGAAGCTTAGGGTGGTGTCACAATGTGCTGAGGCCAACTCACAAGCTGTGTGTGGGGCAAAGGGTTCCCTTTTTAAAGGTTTCAAACCAGCCCTTCCTGGCTTGAAATGTGATGTCTTTTGCATTTTCATTCTCTTGTTTTGTGTTGTGTTGTTTTTTTTGTTCCTACAAAGAGCCTTTTCATTAACTGTTTTGGTGTTTTAAAAACATTTTTTCCCTCTGGGCTCATGTTTTTGGCCTTATACTGGGACTGTAGGGGCATAAAAAGATTTCTCTATACCAACCCACAGACCTACCTGCATGGTTTAAGTGGGAATCAATAATTAGTGTGCTCTTTTATTAAGGGAATAGAAAGCCAAACTGCAGATAAAAACATCATAAATTTTAAACACTTTGGTATTCTATATAATAAAAGGCTACTATGCAAATTGTCCCCTTGGGAGTTCGACCAGGAGAACGAGAATTCAATCGCTTGCTATGACGTACGCTGACCACCAGGGGGCAGCGCGGAACATGGCAGGTGACCACCAGCGGCTGCAAGGAGCTGAGGGAGCAAGGGGAGGAGGAGGCAGGGAGGCTGGGAGGTGGGGAATCTGATCGGCTCTGATCGGCTCTGATCGCTGGCCGAATTCGTGCACCAGGCCTCTAGTACAAATATAAAACTCTTGCAGTGAAAAGAAGGTTGACAAAATAGTTGGTGAAAATTTTGTTTTAAGATCTGTTGTCCATTAGTATATCTAAGTGGAGAGAGTTTATATTTAAAAGTCCCACAGAAATATACATGTAGGTAAAATATCTCCTCATGAACCTTCCTTTCTTTACTCTGGTTGAGAATCTCTCATGAAAAGGAAATTACTAAGCATGATACACCATCAGCAAGATCTTCAGGGGAGGAAAAACATATAGCTCTGTGGAGGGCCTCAGTTTCATGTTTTACTTTGTATCTCCTTCTGCACTTCAGGACAGAGCAGATGCTCAAGATATGTCCTTTTTTTTTAAAACTGATTTTAGAGAGAGAAGAAGGGAAAGGGAGAGAGAAAGAGGAAAAAACAATGATGTGACGGATAAACATCGATTAGCTGCCTCCTGCACACACCCAACCTGGGATCAAACCTGCAATCTAGGTATGTGCCTTGACTGGGAACCGAACCCACAACCTCTTGGTGTTCAGGATAATGCTTCACCCAACTGAGCCACACTGGCCAGGGCTCAAGACATTTGTCTTGATATACTGACCTGGGCCTAAGTTGGAAGCCTGGGTCACTTCCACTTTTTGAGGTTCTTACTATGTTCTTGAAATAAACACATGCCAAAACAGCATTATAAAAACTGTGGTATAGTTTTGCCCTGGCCAGGTGGCTCATACATCAAAAACGTTGTGGGTTCAAGTCCTAGTCAGGGCACATACCTAGGTTGTGGGTTCGAACCTTGGTCAGGTGTGTAAGGAAGGCAGCTGACGATATTTCTCTCACATTAATATTTCTGTCTCCCTTCCTCTCTCTTAAAAAATCAATCCTTGGGTGAGGATTAAAAAAGAAAAAAATTGTGATATATATTAAATGTACATATTTATTCAATTAAAACACTTTGGGGAAAAGAATACAGTGTAACTGTACTATTCACAAGATACCAGGATTCATAAACATGTTCATTTGTCATAAACCACAGGTAGTATGAACTGGTAGTTGAAATAAGTTTCAAGTTATAATCAATATCTTCTTTTAATCCTGTGAATTTATCTATTACACTCTATACCTACTATGTGCAAACCATTTTGCTGGGGAACCACAGAAAAAATGAAGTAGTATAAACTTGTTTTGAGCTCAAGGTATCCAAGAGAGAACCCCGGACATCTCCCTCTTCTCTAGCTGAGCAACTATAAAGAACTTCTAATGATTATCATTCCACCTATGCCCTTGGGAGGAATCTGGTGGCCCTGCCCCATCAATTACCTGCTACTTTCTCCAGTCAAGCTTTAACTTATCTTTCTCTTCTGGGTTTTTCTTACACACCTTTAAACAGGTTTCCTATTTTACCTTAAGATATTGCCTTCTCAACCTTGCCCTGCTTCTATATTCTCCTTCCTTTCTTTTCCAAACATTCTGAAATAAACTACACACAGCTACCACTCTTCCTACCATCCATTACCTCCTTACCCCCTAGTAATCTAGGTCAATAAATGAACATACAAAATTTGTATTAATTGACATTTAATAGGTCAGTTAGCATCTTCTGAGTGTGATCAGCACTACCAGAGCTTAATCATCTCTTTGTGAAAAATATCAAGCTCCTAATATGGAAAGCTGAGACACTGGTTAGCCAACCAAGTACAGACACTCCACAGTTATATTTGAAAACAATTTAGTGATGATAGACTGAAAGATGGCAAGGGAGGGGGTGGATTGGGGACAAGGGGAAAGAGAGATGGAGAGGGAGGACATGAAAGCAAAGAGCTATTGAACCAAAGAGGAGCAAAATGAAGGAAAATGGGCTAGATTTCCATTCAACAAATTCAGTTAATGCTAGTTCAGTGAGCCACTTGGAAAGTTATAAAATACTGTAAAGACTTTCAAGCTATAGGAATCATCTTACACGTACCCACAGACCCTTCTGGGCAATCCTTTCCAATTTCATCCCTTTCACTGGTTCAGTATTTGGCTCTTGTGAGAGATACAGATCAGCACTCACCTCAGGTGATCAAGAGGTCACTGCGTTTACCCTCAGCTCCTAAAGATAAGTGTAAATGAGTCACAGCTTTCTACAACTCCACCTGAAATCATTTGCATGGCTGAAAGTACTATCTATACCAGGGGTGGGCAAACTTTTTGACTCGAGGGCCACAATGGGTTCTTAAACTGGACCGGAGGGCCGGAACAAAAGCATGGATGGAGTGTTTGTGTGAACTAATATAAATTCAAAGTAAACATCATTACATAAAAGGGTACGGTCTTTTTTTTTTTTTTAGTTTTATTCATTTCAAACGGGACGGATCCGGCCCGCGGGCCGTAGTTTGCCCACGGCTGATCTATACTATACCCACTCGAGCATGTTCACCGGAAGTGACAAGCACCGTTCTGGCTAATGATGATCTTCTTTGAATAGTACTTCATAATGCCTTTAGGAATTCAAATATACAGAAATCACATCGTTATTTCTAAGGTCATTTCCAGTTCTAAAATGCAGTATAATCTAAGAGTCTGAGTGTGACATGTCACAGTTAACCTCTCTAAGCTAGCTGTTGGCTCTGTATCCCAACATCAGCTTTATAAAGCATACCACAGTGCCAGTCATTCTCCACATACTGTCCTAAATATGCTCCTTCATGCCTCTGCACAGGCTGTTCCCTCTGCCTGAAATGCCCTTCCTTCAGGGCTTCAATGGGAGTGTTTCCTCCCTTGAAAAGGCTACCTTGACCTCCAGTTGTGTTGATGACTCTTTTTCACCTCTGCCACTTCCCTTGTACTGTCCATTACAGTGCTTATTACACCAAGTGGCACTCATCTGGATCCTTGTCTTCCTCACCCAGCTGGTTGTGCACTCCTTAGGAGCAAAGATCTCTTCTCATCCCATCCGTATCGCCCTAGCTTCTAACATAGCATTCAGCACATGGTATACCTCAAATGTTCAGTGAAACTGTAGGTATGTGAGTCCTCAGCATATGAAAAGGTCTTTAAAGAAATAACCATTTTGATCATGTCTGCTAGTAAAGATTAAAAGGATACTCATTAAAGTCTACAATGACTAAATAAAATTTTCAGACAAACTGAAGTTTTTAATTTCAATCTTCTTTCTGTAATCTTAAACCGTTTACCCATTACAAGTAGAAACTAAAGAAAAATATAACCTGGAGACAATTTAAAAAAGAAAGTCTGTCCTTGCCCCCACGCATTTAATTTATTTAAACCATTATAATGACTAAGGATTTTTTAAAATTCTATTTTTAGTTCTCTTTCCTAACTTCATTTGAAAAACATTTATTGAGGCCCCACTATATATAACGGTGCTAAATACTGGTGCTACAAACATGAACAAAACAGGGCAGTTTTATTCTCGTAGCCATGGTCTAGCACGGAAACAATATACAAATATTTCATTACAATTGTATTAAGTGCTCTGAGTGTTTAAAAGGAGCACATCTCCTGGTCTGGCCTGGGGGTGACTATGAAGTCACTAAAGAAGTAACATATAAACTGAGCTCTGATGGTCGAAGAAGCATCAACTAAGGTCAGGGTGGGAGGCTTAAACGTCAGGGTGGGAGGCTTACAGACCATAGGAATAGCAAGTGCCAGGAAGAGACCTTGAATGGGGAGGAATACGCATCTCAAGAACCAGGGGGGTCAGTGTGCAACAGTACAGGCAGCAAAGGGGAGAGCGGCATGAAAGGAGGCAGAGTCTTCACTGGCACCACGTGAACAAGACAGACCAGGTACTTATTCTAATGAAGTTTATGTTCCTGAGAGGGGATAGCAGAGTCCGGGAGACTCATTAGGGAAGAAATACGATCAGACTTATACGTGTGGGGTTTTTTAGATTTTTTTATTGATATTTTTTAGAGAGAGAAACATTGATATGATAGCAAACCATCGATCAGCTGCCTCCTATACGCCCCCCACCACAGATAGAGGACACAATCCGGGCATGTGTCCTGACCAGGAATCGAACTGACAACCTTTCAGTGCACATGACAATGCCAAACCAACTGACCCACACCAGCCAGAGCTATATTTGTTTTTTAAGTAAATGTTTTATATTTCAAGTATAACATATATAGAACAGGTATGTAGTTTTAAAAGATTTTTCTTGCTGCAGTTTTAACAATTCAGAGGCAGAGAATTCCATACTTACAAAAGAAAAAAAACTGAGGTTCTGCAAAGCCAAGTAATTTATTTGAGGTTATTTATTCAAACATTTGAGTGCCTACAATATAGCAGGTACAGTATAGCATGTGTTTGGAGATGCAGAGATGAATGCAATAGTCTTGCTCTTAAGAAACACACAATCTAGTAAAAAGAAACAGATCTTGAAACATGATACAGTATAGTCCATGCTGGAAATGAGTAAAGTATAAGGGAGTAGAGAGGAATTAAATCTCTCTAGGAAGAATTAATCATTTCACCATCTCTTGATAAAGAGGCATGTTTTCCATACTATTATAGTAGTTGAATCTGCAATCATTCCTGTGCTTGGAACATAGTAGGCACTCAAGCAAATGTCTGTAATACAAACCAAGCAAGGACTTTTAACTCCTAGTTCAGTGCCTTTCCAGTAATCAACTGAGCCCCTACCTCTAATCAACTGAGCCCTTGCATTAATTCCAAGGAGCTCTTCTTTTGAAGCTGCTTTCAGAGCCTGTTCACAAACCACAACAGAAAATAAGTCTCATTAAATTAAAGCCAAACCTCATTTTTGACCCAGCCTGAAAATCCATAACAAGATCTAAGCACAGTTATTTAAAAGCAAATCTTCATTCAGAAGAAATGTTCCTATGAAGACAGTATGCTATATACTTCTTCATAATTCATGATCTCTGTCCTCAAAGGACTTATATTTTGGCCCTGGCCAGGTAGCTCAGTTGATTAGAGCATTGTCCAGATACACCAAGATTGTGGGTTCCATCCCTGGTCAGGGCACATAAAAGAATCAACCAATATATGCATAAATAAGTGGAACAACAAATCAATGTTTCTCTCTCTCTCTAAAATAAATTTTTAAAAAATAACATATTTTAGTTTCTAAATGCAAGGTAGCATTTGTTCATTTATTTAAAACTAGACACCCAGTGCACGAAATTTGTGCACTGTGGGGGGGGGGGTCCCCTCAGCCAAGTCTGTGCCCTCTTTCAGTCTGGGACCCCTCACTCCTTACCGCCCACCTGCTGGCTGCTCCTTACTGCTCGGCTTGCTGCTCCGTGAGCCCAGCTTCTGGCTGAGTAGTGCTCCCCCTTCGGGAGCACACTGACCACCAGGGGGCAGTTCCTGAGTTGAGCGTCTGCCCCTTGGTGGTCAGTGCACATCATAGCGACCAGTTGTTCTGCTGTCTGGTCAATTTGCATATCAGGCTTTTATTATATAGGATATTTATAAATTGCCTACTACAGGCCAGGTCAGGAGCTGTCTTAGGAATACAAACATGAGTAAAACAAAAGTCTGCCTTCAAGGAACTCAACTCACACTCTCTTGAAGGGAGCTGATAATACACACCCCAAAATAATCCGAGCTGTAACTCAACAGGTACACACAGTGGGAACATACAGGCTGTGTACAGATTCCATTGATTCTATTTCACCAGGCACCTATTCCTATTGGTCAGTGCCCATGCTTTATCAGTTGTTAAATATTTTAATATTACCTCTGATTACAAAACTAATAAATATTATCAGTAATTGCTATATGAAAAGAATAGTGACACAAAAAATTAATGTTAAAAGGATTCAGAGGAGATGTTGAGAACTGAAAGTATGAGTGGTCTTGGGATCCCTGGATTTCTCAGCAAGGAAGCTTAGCATATTTGGAAAAGGAGCTGGCTCTAGGTAATGGACACAGAGTTATCAAAAGGCCAGTAGCTGGAAATACCCAGGTATAGACCTTCAACTATACTGAGGATATGGTTTAGAGGTGTGCTGTCCAACATGGTAACCATTAGCCACATGTGGCTACTTCGAACCTGACATGTGGTTAGTCTGAATTGAGATGTTGAAAAATACACTCCAGATGTCAAAGACTTAACATGAAAAAAGGAATATAAAGTATCTCAATTTTTTTTACTGATAACATGTTTACATAATAATATTTTGGATATATTGAAGTAAATAAAAATCAATTTTACCATTTCTACTATTTTTAATGTGGCTGCGAGGAAAGTTAAAATTACCTACGTGGCTCATATTTGTGGCTTGCATTCTAAACTATCTGGACAATGGAACACCACTGAAGGTTTCCAAGCTTAAGTGCCTGTGGTAGATTTGGCGAGGGGACAGGAAACATAAACAAAGATTAGTGTGGGGGCAATCTGTAGGGTCAAGACACTAGAGGCAGTTGTCAGTGTGAAAAAGTAGTAAATGTCAAAGGGTAAGCAGACTCAGCTGGAACGTGTACATTGTCTTTAGAAGTCCAAACGGAGTAGAGAGAGGAGGAAGAAATCAAGAGCAGGGTGAGGCGAGGGAAGAACAACAGCTGAAAACGCTGACCCGAGTCTGGGTAACCAAGGTGCACTGCTCAGCAGACTTGGCAAGCTCAGCTAACAGTTTAGGTTAGATCTAGTCTGGCTCAGTGGTAAGGGCTTCCAGGCAGTGGCACAATACAGAGGGAGAACAGGATCGAGGTCCTCTTCAGCAATTTCTGATCTATCTCTACATGGCAAGACCTCCAACAGTGGGGTCAAGTCCCAGAGAAGGTAGGAGAAAATAAGGTTATCAGAAACTACAAGATAGCAATAAATTATAAAATCAAAAGCCCAGACCCAACACAGCCAACAAACATTTACTGGGAGTTTGCTGTACACCTGATTCTTGGCTAGGCTCTGGAGACATGAAAAACAAAACAGGCATGGTCCTGAATCATAAAACGTAGTGAGAGCTAAGAAAAAATAACAGGAATTCTGAGAGATCTAATTGAGGGTGGATGGAGGTAGTGGGACGAGGTCATAAGGAAAAGCCTCTCTGAGGAAGTGACAATTTAATCTGAACCCTAAAGTCAGTTGTGTGAAGACAAGGGGGAAGCAGAGGGTTAGGGTGAGGACAGGTTAGGAAGCAGGGAGGGAAGAATAGCCCAAGCCAGGAGAATGGTAGGTTCAAAAACATTGAGGCTGAAAAAGGCTTGAGCAATTCAAGGAATTGAAAGACCGAGTAGAGTCTTCAGAAAGGCGGGTGGGTTACCACCCAGCTGGGGTGGCTCAGTGGTTGAGCACTGACCAATGAACCAGGAAGTCACAGTTGGATTTCCGGTCAGGGCACATGCCTGGGTTGTGGGCTCAATCCCCAGTGGGGGGTGTCCAGATCAATGATTCTCATCATTGATGTTTCTCTCTCTCTCCCCCTCTCCCTTCTTTTCTAAAATAAAAATAATAAAATATATGTATATATTTTTTTTGTTTTATTTTAAAGAAAGGGGGGGGGTGTCATAAAATAAAATCCCAAACAACCTGAGTGCAATGGGAAGCCATGAGGGGTTTTGACCAGAAAAGCAGTCTGATCCTGGTGGGGTTCTAAATGCTCCAACTACCTACGCTCCACTCAGCCTAATGAACCAGAGCTGGCTTGGCAGCAAATGGGCAGAAGCCAGAATTTGTAACTGAGTGGAGCAGGATAGCAGGTCTGGGATAAGAGTTTATTATAAGGCCCTCTAAATGAGTTTCAAGTTTGGGAGAAGGATGGCACCACTGAAAATTACAGAAAAATCTGATGAAAGAGCTGGTTTGGAAGGCAAAGTTAAGGCCTAACTTTAACACAGTGAGTATAAAGGAGTAATGAAGAATTCTAGCAGGTAAACATGGATGTTTGGATTATGGAAGAGAGCCAGGCATAGATATGCAGATTAACATTTTTAAGGAATAGAAAAAAATAAAAATAAAACAAGGACAACAAAAGAAGCCCCAGCCTGAAACCTTAGTGTTTGTTTATCTCTGGAACTGAAGTCAGGAGAAAGTGTATCAAAAGGGATATAGCATGGCCCTAGCTGGTTTTGCTCAGTGGATAGAGCATCGGCCTGTGGACTGGAGGGTTCCGGGTTCAATTCTGGTCAAGGGCACCTGCCTGGATTGCAGGGTTGATCACCAATAGGGGCATGTAGGAGGCAGCCCATCAATGATTCTCTCTCATCACTGATGTTTCTATCTCTCTCTCCCTCTTCCTTCCTCTCTGAAATCAATAAAAAATACATATATTTTAAAAAGGGATATAGCATGAAAGAGTTTGGGTGTGGGGTGCGATATAACTGCTCGGTATCCTAGTTGTGGTGGTCGTTACATAAATCTATACATGTGTTAACATTCATGGAACTGTATACACCCTCAAAGTCAATGCTACTGTATGTTATTTTTTAAAATAAAATAAAAATTTAAAGGGGATGGGGATAGTCAAAAGGACTGACTGCTGAAGGGAGATAGAAAAAGATGTTCTGGGAAATTTAACCATTAGGTAATTGACGACCTGGGAAAAGCCTCAGTGAGTCGTGAGGTTGGGAGCCAAGAATCAAAGGTTCAAAGAATGACTAAGTAGTAAAGGGAAGCGGTCACTATAGCCTCCTCTTTAGAACTTGAGGTGAAAGGAAAACAGAACGGTACAGCAGCTCAGATAAGTACCCCTGGGAGATTTAGCAAACTGGCAGAGCCCAACGCCCAAGACCACATGAGTTGTTCCATCTAAGTATTCTTCTAGAATTTGCATTTTGCACATGAGCTATTCACTTTATTGTCCCATTAAACTAAAACTGCTAAAATGAATCTGAAGTCGTTACATTTTTAACTCTGCTCCTTAGTCAACTATCATTTACTGTGTCCCTATTATGTGCTAAGCACTGTGCTAAATACAAAAGTTCCTGGTCCTGGAAGAGAGCACAGGACTAACCATAACAGCAAGGTAGTGAAGCAGAGATCTGAGCAAAGGGCTCTGAAAGCCTTGACCTCTAATTAAATACATTTTATTTATCTTTATAAAAATTAAACAGGGAAGAGATTAAAAACAGCACAGATGTGCTTTGGTACAAATGTTCTTAACTTTTAAAGCTAAAGAATGAGTTTAACATTAAATTCTTAAATTAGGTAGGGGCAACCTAATTAATCATTAGTAGCATTTCCCTTTGCTGTTCCTCTCTACTTTTCAGTGCCCTTTCCATATTTCTTCCTTTGGATAATTTAAGGAGCAAAATGGAACAAGCACAGGCTTTGAAACCAGACAGACTTGAGACTAAATCTATGCCCCTGAACTTCCTATGTGGCTCTTGTAGGCTCCTTTTCTCATTCATGAAACAGTAATGATATCTACCCCACAGGCTTAAGATGAGGATTAGAAAAAATAGTCCTAGTCAGTTTGGCTCAGTGCACAGAGCGCCAACCTGTGGACTGAAGGGTCCCGGGTTCGATTCCGGTCAAGGGCATGAAGGGCATGTACCTCAGTTGCAGGCCCCCTAATCGGGGGCATGTACCTGAAGCAACCAAGTGACGTGTCTCTCATCACACTGATGTTTCTCTTTCTGTGTCTCTTTCCCTCCCTTCCTCTCACTCTAAAAATCAATGAAAAAATATCCTGGGGTGAGGATTAGCAAAAACAAACAAATAAACAAACATATACAGAGGCTGGCATATGGGAAGCACGCAATAAATGTGTTCCTACCATTTGAACAAGTGCTACTGTTCTGATTTTAAACATTTCTAAGTGCTTCCTTTTGAATGAGGGCAACAATTCTTTTGTTTCAAGGGTATGACATTTATCTGCTACCTTCGAAAAGCAGTTTGGAAATTTCTTCTCCTTAAGTCCTATCACAGACTATTCTGCTCAAATAATGTTTGGGACAAGCACTTAAAAACGGTCAAGAACTAAGAAAATATAAAGGTGTCCCTAGTGGGACCAGCCAGTCTGATCTGCGTTCTGGATACCTGCCTTCGTGTAGGGGACCTGCTGCATTTTCTACCCCCCCCCCCCACCTACAGCAACACTACACTCTGCAAGACAATGTGCTCCAAGTTCTGCTTTTTAAGAGGCATTTACATAACAGGACCAGAAGAATAAATACCGCTCCACAACCCAAATCACCAATGCTTCTCCACATCAGAGGAAACTCCCAACCTAATGAAATTCTCCACGAAGATGAGGGAAACAGCCTCTATGGTTAAAACTTCCACAAAATGCTAAGGTGGACACCTTATTTCTATATGCTTAGCTGCCTGGTGGGAGCCACTAACGACGGTTTGTTTCAATGGAGAAACCTCTCTTGACAAACCTTGTTGAATAATTTTGCTTACATTGTTATACAAATGACCAACTTGAAATCTGCCTTCTCCTCGCTCCCTCTCTAGCACAGATGCTAAAAAGCAACACAACAGCCAAAACATGAGAAAGCGACGAGTCTGAAAAAACCCAGACTGACACCCGGTGCCCAAAGAACCGAGGATGGGCTGGTCCTTGCGCTCACCAGAGGCTCCCGTCACTGGGTGTCCACAGCCGCTATGGTGTATTCAGCCCACTGTGGGCTGCTAACCCCACTGTGGGCCATTAACCCCAACAGTTTGAAACTAAAGGGGGGCAGGACCATTGGAAGGCAGAGAACATTCCTCGGGCTGTTTCATCTAATGTTATTCCCCTCGTTTCCTCTTGGAAAGTCTGAGTCGCCTGTCGAAGATGGCCACACACGCAGGGCTCTGGGATAAGGGGTGAAAGGGTGGTGCCCCCCGGCCCGGGTTACCC
>NW_005363061.1:1268036-1273669 GCF_000412655.1 Myotis brandtii
ACCGCCGAGCCGTGCCGGTTCCGAGTGCGCGGCGTTCCGCTGTGAGGCGATGCGCTGCGATGCGCGCGGTCCCCGCTCCTCCGCTGGCTGTGGAAGCGACGTAGTAGGAGGACCGAGGAGAACGGGGGTCAGTCCCTCCCGCTTCACCTCCCAGACACACGGGGACCCCAGAAACTAAAACAAAATAAACAAACTTTCCCCTCCGCCTCCCTCCCCCAAAACCACAACACAAACACTCTGGGGCCTGCCCACAGCTGCACTCCATTGGCTGCAGGGAGGATGCCTCCGGCTCTCACTGGCTGGCTTTTGTGTTTGTCAAGCTAGTGCTCCGCCCCTCCAATTCCTCGCCGCTGCCGTCTCCCCTCATTGGTCAAATGCTTCCCGTTTGACGAGCTAGGATTGGCTGAACTGCCTGCGCCAATCATTGGGGGACACACCCCCTCAGCATCCCAGAGGCCGCTTCCTCGGTCGCCGACCCAGAGAGGCGAAGGGGAAATTAGAGCATGATGGCGGCCGAGTCCACTTGGCGCAACCATCGTCTTTTTTCTTTTTTTTTTTTAGCTCATTAGTGCCTAGCCCCGGCACAGTATCCCCTAAGTTCCTCTCTCCATCCAGTACCGTCTAATAACGGAATGTATACGTGCCGGCTCCTTAATTTATCTTCGCCGAAGTGCTGAGTGTGGGCTGGTTGTGCGTCATTGGACTGTCAGAATGTCACTCGCTAGTCCAATCTTCACACTATTGGTGGAAAAGCAAGAAAGCCCGTCCACCAACAAGGGCCAATGCCATTGGTTTGACTCCACCGAGTTCTTTTCTGGGACCTTATTGGACAAAGGAGCGCGTCCGTCAGATCTGGTATTCACTGTGCGAGTTAATTGTTTAAGAGGGAGTTTGGAGGACTCCGTTGATGGTAATAATGACTATCACTTATTGGGTGCCCACTGTGTGCCAAATACTGTGCGGAATCCTTTACAGGAATTATCTGGTTAAACCTGTGAGTTTCACAGATTCTCTAAATTTTACGGATAGGTTACCAAGGTGCCAGAGAGGTTGGGAAACGTGCCCAAGGTCACCCAGATAGAAAGTAGTTGGTGGGCCTGGCATGCGGTCCTAGATCTGTCAGGCTCCAGAGCTTTCTCTCTTTTCATTGTACTTTAGTGCCTCTCTCTTTGCCAGAATTGTACCTGTCAGCCAACCCAACATCTTAAAAACATTTTTTTCAGAATTCAAGTTCTTTCATCGGTTTCTAGAAGTGACATTGTTGGGAATTAAAAAGCTATGGGGAGGTTGTCATTGCCACCACCACAGCCTCCTGTCCAGGATCCATTCCTCCCACCCTAACATAAACAATCGTGGCGCTTCCTGACCCAAAGCCCTTCTATCTCCATGATCATCTTCTCTTGGATATTTCTACCATCCTTGTGTGCCAAAGCCTACCTCCTCGACCCCCATCCTATCTTTGGAGAGAGTCCTCAAGAGCTGGAAGCAAGGAGAAAGAATAAATTGCTTAGAAATAAATAATTGATTGCATGCAAAGGGAACAGCCCTTCGGCTCCTGGGAAGCTTCCAGAGTTACCCCTGATGCTGTACAAGACGTGTGCTCCTGGCTCGTGGCCAGTGGATTCTTTTTCCGTGGCAGCTTACAGCGAAGTGAATCCAACATTCCAGCCAGGGGAGGGAAGGGTGCTTAGGACCCACTGCCAGAGAGCCAGCCCCAGCCTCTGGGGCTGAAATGATCTGCAGGGGCACAGTGCTGGACTGGAGCCTGCATTCCGTCTCGAGTAATTAACATTTTACCATCCCAAATCCCCATCCTCTGTAGCGTCAGTGGGATCAGCGCCCTGGTTTCACTTCCTGACCCAGGCTGTTGTGTAACCTCATTGGCACTGCTTTAATAATAAAACAACCACTGTAACAGTAATAATGCTCAGCACTTAAAGCCTTTCAGCAGAAGAAGACAAGGCATTTCACAAACATCAATTAAGACTGAATGGCAGGTATTCCTAGGCCAACTGACAGCAGACAATCATGAGTCAAATTCTAATCAAGGTCCTAAAACCCTGAGTCCTTATAACCACATGCACATACCCCATATGAGCATTCCAACTTGGGCTTCTGAGCTGGAAACACAATGTTCAGGGCCCAACCTTCTTTGTTGTCTTTATAGTTGGTTGTTTGTACTTCCATTTTAACCCTTAAACTGGTGCTTGGTTTTATAGTCGGACACATCCATCTCCCCCAACTAGTCGTAAGTTCCTTGAAAATGAATAGTTTCTTTTTCGTCTTCGCATCCTTAAATTCCTCTCATTATTAAAGTTCCCCAGTTAATAATTATTCACTAACTGAAACATTGCTGGAGGCAAGAATGACAGAACTGAAGCTGCCCTACTTCAGGCAATCATGAGAAGGCAGGGTTCTTTGGAAAGGATAGTAACGCTGGGAAAAATAGAAGCAGGAAAAGAGGAAGACCAGGTCTGAGATGGATTGACTTCATAAAAGAAGCCATAGGCATGAGTCTACAGAGGCTGAGCAGGGCTGTTGAGGACAGAACCTCGTGGGCATCCATCACTCATTAATAGGGTTGCCAGAAGTTGGAGCCAACTCAACGGCATGTAAGGCATATAACACACACACACACACACACACACACACACACACACACACGTTTATTGAGTCTGTTGGCACTTTCCCTAAGGTACAAAGGCTAAGCAGATCAAGAAAACACCTCTGCCTTCAGGGATCTCAGTCTAGTGGAGGTGACCAACAGGTAAACAGATAGTCACAGTGCAGGTGGTTTGAAGCACATGGGAGGGACACATAAGGCATATAACACACACACACACATGTTTATTGAGTCTGTTGGCCCTTTTCCTAAGGTACAAAGGCTAAACAGATGAAGAAACCACCTCTGCCTTCAGGGATCTCAGTCTAGCGGAGGTGACCAACAGGTAAACAGATAATCACAGTGCAGGTGGTTTGAAGCACATGGGAGGGACACAGAATTCAATCTTGGATGGACAGGGATGGCTTCCTAGAAGAAGTGATATTTACAAGGAGAACTAAAGGATGCATTGTGGTTAGCTAGGCAAGAGATGAAATATGTGGTGACCTGACACATTTGCTCTCTGGGGACAGGGAGCAGGATAGGAATAGCCAGGAGTGACCAAAGCTGTTTCCTATCATCTTTGTCTTTGAGGGCCTTCAGCTATCTGTTCACTCCACCTCATTGTATTTCCCTCCCCAGGAGAAAGCAGGAAGGTGGAAAACCTGTCATGTTTGCCCATTTGAGAATAAGAAAATAATTTTCAGATTAAGATTGCTGGGTGTGTTTTTTTTTCTGATCATAAAAGTAACACTGAGTAAAGATTTCAGACAATACAGAAAGTTTTACGGTAGAAAATAAAAGCTCCCCCAAATCCCACTACTAAAACCAAACACCGTTAAGGAGAATATCCTCCCAGACTCTTTTATGAATAGACCCACACATCCATTTCTTCCAACATTGGGATGTGGTTTTAGGGTCTTGTCTGCACTCTGAGAACTCTCATTGCTCAGAGCTGCAGTTTTGGAAGGAACCTGTCCTCACTTTCTATACTTATGGGAGGGAAGCCAATAAATCAACCAAATATTTATTGCAGAGGATGATGGGTTTCAAATTCCTGTCGTAGCAAATGATAAAGTACCACCTGTTACAGGACTTTGGGGCTTGCTTGGCCCAGTGCGGAAACAATGAATGGCAGGAGGAAGAGGGAGGGGAGCGGCTGCTGTGCTTACTGCTCTAGGGCTTACTGGCATGCTTTGGTGGCTGTAGAGCAAGCATGTCAAACTCGAGGCCCGCGGGCCGCATGCCTCGTTTATTTGGCCTGTGGTAGCCTTTGAGTTTGACATGCTTGCTGTAGAGTCGATCCATGCCTAAAAAAAAGGCAGCCCAGGTCAGAATGACATGCTAGGGTGTTCTTCTCTGCTCTCTCTTTTCATTTCTTCTCTGCAAGTTACTTGGGGGGGGGGGGGGGGGGGAGGATTTTTGTTTGTTTCAACCCACCCGGCTTTGAGAGTGAAAAGACTCAGCTAGCCCCTCACACCTGTATGCAGGCCGAGTACAGTATGCTCTTGGAGTGCTATACTATTCTTAGAGCTCTATATGTGTTGTTCTATGCAGCTGGCTTTTGGCTGGAGGGAAAGGCAGATTTAATGAGTGATAGCTGCCTTGGCTGGCTACCAAAAGCGCTCTGAGCCATTCCAAGCAATAGGCCTCCCCTTTTTCCCTTGAGAGAGTGTTCTGTGATCCCCGAGCACATTGCATTGGCCTGGATAAGATCCAGTGCAACAGGAACTTCTGCGAATGATTCTGCATTGACCCACAAGCGTGGGGTGGCCTAGCCAGCTGGATGCGCGCCAGCTCCGGTTTCTGTGGTTCAGGAAAACTCCCGCTGCCCTTCGCACTGGCCTCTCATTGCTATGAGACACTTGGAAGTGTTTGTAAGCATTCTTCAGTTCTCCGAACTGATAAACATGGGAAGATCCCTGCAAAGCAACCTAATCCTAAAAGACAAGAGGAACCGGGGGACAGCTGATACTGCTCACTGGGGCAGTGGGTGTGGCCACAGCCAAGGCCAGGAGCAGTGGGGGAGGGGAGCTTTCTTCTGGGCGCTGATTATAGCGGACATGCGCATAAGCATTCATTACATGTCTGGTAGCATTTGTTGTGCAACAAAGCCCTTGTGGCCGACGCGGAGCCACTTCTAAGTCACCTCTCATTTCTTAAGACCACACTTCCTGAAAAGCTCCGGGTGAAGCAGCAAATGCTGAGCCGTTCCTGTGTGCTGGCCCATGCTAGACCCACAGGAGGCTCACGGGAGAACCGGGAGCGGTGGCTGTGAATACGAGCCACCCTTTCGTGAACACCTGCTGTGCGTCAGACGCCGTGGGAAACTGAGGCACTGGAGGGCTGACTAACTTGCCCCAGGTATTACCCCTTGCAGTTACCCAGGTAGTCTGGCTCTAAGAGTCAGCTCTCCTCCATGCTGCTCTGCGGCCCTGGGATGTCTGTCTGAAGAAAGCCGCAGTGCTGATGGGGAAACAACCATCCTCCCAGTGGACATAGCCTTTATGAGCCCAACCTGTGCACCTTGCCCGACAGACTCAGGGAAAGACGTGCACCTCTTCTTGGCTGAATTACTTCATCTGATGGTCCTTCCTCCACTTCCCAGTTGAGATCTGGCTCTCCTGCCACTCCCATCAAAATAACGGTCTTCCTACCTACCTTTCTTCCTTCCTTCTTTCCTTCCTTTCTCCCTCTATTTCCTTTTCTTTGCTTTAAAATAGTGACCTGTGGCCATCTCCACCATTGATGCTCTCTCATCCTTTAAACCTGGCTTCTAGCCCTAACTCTCCACTAAAATCCATTTCTCTAAGCACATCTATGACCTCTTGGTGGCCAAGATCCAAGAGACTTTCTCAGCCCTTGTTTCCATGGCTTCATCACTGTTTTACTCTGAGAATCTTCCCTTGACTTCCCAAAATAGCCAGCTTCCCTCCTACCTCTACAAATGTTCATGCCCTTTTTCGTACCACCCCTTTCTCTTAGCTCCTTCAAAGGAGTCTGTTGGTTCTTCTCTCCTTATGTCACCTTC
>NW_005363061.1:1273679-1280811 GCF_000412655.1 Myotis brandtii
GGTGGGGGGAGATGGAGTGGGGAGGGTAGAGAGCCACTGGGTCATTGTCCTGCCTTCACCTCTAAGATTGTGATTGTCATCTCTCCATCTTCAGCCTTCCTTCGGCAGCCTGCTTGCCGTGTAACCTTGTGTAAGTCACATAACTGTCTGAGCTTCCGTCTCCTCATTTCTAAAATGGATATATTTATTATTGTAGACTCTAAGATAATGATAACACTTAAAATGTGTAAGCACACACTATGCTGGGCAGGACCAGCTACATAATTTGTGGCCATGCAAAGTGAAAGCATGGGGTTCCTTCTTCCAACATTTTTAAGAATTTCAAGACAGCAATAACAGAGCATTAAACCAGATGTGGGCCCCTTTGCCTTCTGAGCGTGGGCCTCTGTCACTGCGAAGGTTCATGCCCATGAAGCCAGGCACAGTTCTAAGAACTATATATGTACTAGAGGCCCGGTGCACGGATTCGTGCACAGGTGGGGTCCTCAGCCTGGCCTGTGCCCTCTAGCAATCCAGGACCCCTCCCGCTCATCCCAGCCTTGCTGCGCCTGCTGCTGCCGCCTGCTGCCACCTGCCGCCACTGGGTAGTGCTGCTGTAGCAGGAGAGGCTCCCACTGCCACAGCTGCGCTCTCCAGCCATGAGCCCGGCTTCAGGCTGAATGGCGCTCCCGCTGTGGGTGTGCACTGAGCACCAGGGGCCAGCTCCTGCGTTGAGCGTCTGCCCTCTGGTGGTCAGTGCGCGTCATAGTGACTGGTCGTTCCGGTTGTTCCGGTCTTTCTGTTTGACCGGTCCTAAGGGTCGCTTAGGCTTTTCTATATATAGATTAGCTTATTCAACCCTTAAAACAATCTTATGAGGCAGATACAGATGAGGAAACCAAAGCAGAGAGGGGTTTAGTAACTGTCCAAGGTCACAGTTTTTAATTGGTGGAGTTGAGGAAAATACCACCTGTCCGGTGGGCATTGTTGTGAGATCCACACAGAGAAGGGCAGGTGCGAGAGTCCACGGCCAGCGTGGCTTTCGCGGGTTCAAAGACCTGAAGGGAGGGCTGACGCGCAAATGATACACACAAGATGAAATATTAATTTTTATAATTACCGGGGGAACCAGAGGACAGCCTAACCATGCCGGTCAAGCTCTCTCCGTTGCTCCATTCCCAGCTGTTTTTATTAGCTAGAATACACAATTGCCTTTAGGAATGCAAACAGACATATCAATGGTAATGTTTAGCAAACAGTAAGATTGTCAGGTCTTGGGGGAGTTTGCTTTAGGCCATTGAGTCAGCAGCAGGGAATAAAATGTAGATATTCACCCTGTGAATATCAAAAGGAGTCCTGGTCAGCCTTCTGCCAGACTTCTCACATTTATATCAATTACTGCTGATCTTGGTCTGCAGCAGGCAGGTGCCTCCCAGGGAACCCTCAGGAGGACCCACTGGTCCGCTCGGTTCTTCCTGAGTTTGCATGTGCAATTTCTGCTGCCCAGGATGCCCCTTCCTCCTTCCCTGCGTCTGAGTCTACACTTTCTTCAGAGCTCAGTTCTAGCCCCTCCTCCTCTCAGGGGCTGCTGGAGCAGAGAAGCCCGGCTGACATCTCCCCCCCTCCCCCCCAGGTCCTCTCAGTATCCGTGTGGAGTCAGATCCACCCCCAGCCTGGCCATGGGGATTATCCATAACCTTCAGAGTTTACCTTCAAGACTCACTGATAACCAATCCTACAAGGCTGGTGCGAACATGTTTAAAACCCTTTCTCCACAACATTACAATAGCTTGTGATCGCCTATCTCACCCACCAGGTCAGGAGTCCTTGAGGGAAGATACTGTATCTGAATCTTCACTCTCTCTTTGATGTTTATAATTCTCTTGAAAATTCTTTCTGGGCTCTGGGCCTTTCCCTGGAAAGTCTTGCCTCATCCTCCCTTCCCCCATTCATTCCTCAGGTATCAGCTCAGAGATCACCTCCTCCTCCAGGTGGAGTTTAGTGCCTTTTCTGGGCTTCCACACTCCCTCTACTCCCCCAGCGTAACACTGCCTCCCTGGGTCCATATTCTTAACCAGGTTATGAATGTCCTGAGGGTAGAGATGGGGTCTGTTTTATTACAGTGCCTGGGACACAGTAAGTTCTCAATGTTTGTTTAAACCAACCAATGAATGAATAAAAGTAAATGTTAAATGTTGCTTTTTATGGCCCTCAGCACAGGGCTGGGCACCTAATGGATACTTACGTAAACTTATGGAATGGGTGAAAACCAAGGACAACTCCAGAATTTCTAAGAAGAGGCAGCAATCTGGTTGCGGGAGGAAGGATGGGGGGTCCCTCTGGACAGAACAAAGAGAAAGCAAGGATCCCCAGTTGTGACAGTTGGGAGTTAGGGCTGGGAGTGTGGAGGAAAGGTGTCCTGGGCTAGGGGTAGGCAAACCAGGGCTCACGGGCCAAATCCAGCCACTGTCTGTTTTGGCATGGCCTGTGAGCTAAGAATATTTTTATGTTTTTAATGGTTGAAAAAAATGAAAGGAATACTATTTTGTGACATGTGCAGATTATAATGAAATTCGTATTTCAGTGTCTGCGGTGTCACTGGAACGCGGCCGCACTCACTCATTTAGTATATACTGTGGTTGTTTAGCGCTACAGCAGCAATAGTTGTGACATACATTGCGTGTCTGCAAAGCCTGGAATAGTTATCCTCTGGCCCTTTAAGGAAAAGTTTGCCCACCCCTGGCTTCTGCCAGCTGACGTCTCTTACCAGGAGGAGGAAGGAGCTATGCCGCCAGCTGGCCACAAGGTGTCAGCATTTCACCACAGTGGCTTCGGCCCCATAGGCTCCTCTAAGAAACCACAGCTCGGAGCTGGCCCTTGAGCTCCGCCCAGTCTGGCTGGAGCCTGCAGGGAGGGTACAGGGCTGGTTTGGGAGGTGCAGGTGGCAGGCTTTTCCGGATGCGCTGTTTCTTTGGTTTTGGTTTAATTTGTACTTTATATATGAAGGATTCTCCAAACAGACTAAAGTTGTTAATTTCACCCAAAGCTATAAATCAAGAACAGTTGTGGGACTTTTGCACAACCAGGTAAGACTGTGACCCTCTTCCACGCCTGCAACCAACACACGCACGGAGCCGAAGGTGGGGGTGGGGGTGCACGAGGCTCAACCTGGCATCTCTGGCAGGTTTTCTCCATCACCTTTCAAACCCTGGGCCTGGGAACTTCCTCCAGGTGGACAGGGATGCGGCCCCGTGTGCCAATGACTCAACATGAGAGTGGCAGGTATACAGGGAGGGAGCAGGGGAGAGAAGCCAGGGGAGAATGTCCCAACAGGGAAATGATCAAGGCCCCGATACAACACATCCCCCGAAGCACCGCTGGTTGCTGAGCCCCTCCCACACGCCAGCCTCTGTGCTGAGAGCTGTACTCCCCAGAGCCTGCCCGTTCTGAAGCCCGTCCTCTCGCCGTCAAGTGCCTCAGCTAAGATCACAGTAAGCAGCCTATCCATCCCCCTTAACTCGGCCAGTGGCACAATGGCCTTCCTTGCTCACCATGCCTCCCCAGGCCCACTGCCCCATAAACAGCCATTGAACGAACAGATGACTCATACTGCAGCGAAGTGCCTTTCCTTGTCCAATCACCCCACTTCCAGGGAGTCCAAGCGGCACGCAGGAAAGGAGAATCCCAAGGCCCGGGTCTTGCTCTGAGCACAGGATGGCTCTTTCCCTGGGTGGGGCCCCGAGGACCGTGGCCTCTTCGGGCACACTGCCTGCTCTTGTCTTTCCCACACATTTGCTGGCTTCCGTGGCAGGTCCTCGCTGGTCTCCTTGGACGTGGACAACTGTTCCTGCAGGTGCTTTTGAGAGGCTGCGGACAATGCCTAACTTTAGCCACTTTTCTGATGAGAACTTGTCTCCAGCAGGCTGTCACTCGGAGAGGCCACATGCCAGGGCTCTAAGAGGGCCTGGACAACCAGATTCTAGCCCTTTCCATTACCCGCGGGGTGACTTTGGACCAATTCCCTCCCTTCCAGGCCCGTCCCTTTCTCCCCTGCTTTGGTGTTGGCCTTTTGAAAGGAAATGTGCAGATGGGGTCATCCCTGGGCAGCCCCAGACCTGGGCCCGCCCGGTGTGGAGAGGTGGGGAGATGGAGACTGTCCACCAAGGACACACACTGAAAGGAGAACCTTCCTGGAGGAATCGGTTGGAGGAGGAGGGACTCCTGATAAACCCAGTCCTGAAGCCACTAAACAGCAGCGAGTAGAATCCTGTTGCCTCCCACGGAGTCCCAGCCGTCGGAACTGACCAAAAGGTCCTGATCCGTTCTGGAGACCCCGCCACCCCCGCATCAGTCAGCCTGGCTTATTCGATCAGGCGACTGCCACGTTTTCAATCTTTACCAAATACGTGTTTAGCAGATACAGCTCTTCAGGCTCGGGAGCCCCCAGGATGGAATGGGTACCTACTGTGCCAGGTGGCAGCAGATGCTGCCGGAGCTGGTACCCAGGGCCTTCCTCAGGTCACAGCTGGGAAGCCGAAAGTCCGCGGGGGAGGGGAGGGGAGGGTGTTCTGGTAATTCTAATTTTCCTAGGCCTCCTGGCTGACCTAGCGATCACGCAGCCTAGGAACGCTCTGGCATCTGTGCCTGCCGCCTCCTGACCTTCTCTAGGTCCTCCCAACCTTGGTCTGGTTCCGCCCGGAGGGCCTGCTCTGCACCGAGGCTCCTGCCACTGAAACAGCCGTGCAGAGGATCACAGTGGCACCGCGGGGACCTCCAGGCGAGGTGATTGACTGTGGTGCACAGCGCACCACAAGCTATGTCCACGGCACACGGAGGGGCGAATTAGCTGCAGAGAGGCCTCTGTGGATGTTTGCTGAGTGGGGTCCTGACGCTCCAGGTGGCAGCTCCCCCCCCCCGCCCCCCCAGGCCTGCCCTGAGGGGCGTGGCAGGCTCTCCGCTCTCAGCCCCGCTGGCTGCCTTCAGAGGTGGGGACACTGCTGGGCCCACACAGGTATGTCCGATGATGCTCTCCACACAGGACTTAACTGAGACGGAAGGAAGGGGAACAGATTGGGAGGAGACGTGATGGCGCGCGGAGTGGGGTAAGGCAGATGTGTGCGCGTTAACACACCTGCTCCAGGAAGACCAGGCGGGTAGAGCTAACAAGGTAATTAGAACAACGATGGAAGATGCTATTATGTCAGTCACAGAAAGCACAATCGTTGACAAGTCAGCCAACCACTCTGGGCCAAAGCACAGTTTTAGGGGGGACGCACATGCAAACACTCCGGGGACTTCAGGGCTGCAAGGCAGAGCTGGCCTGCTCCACTGGGGCAATTGGAGCCCTTCTCTCCCTACCCCACCCCCACCCCCGGGGACATCTGGCAACATCTGGAGACATTTTTGGTTGTCTCATCTCGAGGGGTGCTACTGGCATGTGGAGGCCAGAGGTGCTGCTAACATCCTTAATGTGTAGGACTGCCCTTCCCCCAACAGAATTTTGTGGCTCCAAAGTGTCACTGGTGTTGCAGGTGAGACACCTGAAGCTAGAGAGGCAAGCTCATGTGATGTGGGATTTGGGCAGAGCCGTGCAACTCATCTGAAAGGCGGGGACCATAAGATCCGTGCTGCTCATCACACAACTTTGTGAGGCTCGCTCTCCGAATATACACATTTTAAAATTTTATTTTCAGAGTTCTTTCCTGAGCTTTTCTTAGATTGAGACCTGCCAGGGACCGAAGCACCTCGCACAGTGACTGGCACATAGTAGGTGCTCCATAAATTCAAAAGAAAAAGGCGGCAGAGTCAAAGCCCACTCCCTCTCTGGCTTGTTTCCTCTACATCTCTGGGCTGCCTTTCTTGGCAGAGACATCCTACTGGGCTCTCTACAGACAGAGGGCCGTGGTGCTAGCAGAGCTGTTTTGAAAGCACCTAGTTAGTCCATTGATCAGGCATAGGACTAACTATCCCTAACGACAGACATCGGGCAAGAGACTGGGAGGCCTTGCTAAACCTCAAGGGGCAGCCTGCCAGCGCCGTGCAGGACTTCGTGCTTCCAGCCCCAGTGGGGCAGGATCCGGGGTGGCAGCAGCCCCCGGGCCTCAGCCCTCAGGCACCCGTGCTCCTAGGAGGCCGTCCTTCCCCAGCAGCCACACCAGTGGTGGACACTCAGCCTGCAGAAGGCAGGCTCAGAAAGTGGGCAGCTCGCTGGTGGTGGAGGATGAGGCAGGGAGGCCAGGCCCCCCACGGAGCAGAGGCTCTCATCCCTCTCGTCCCTGTTTCTCCCCGCCCTTCTGACGCTACCAGCCTTGTGCAAGCCTCTGTGGGGGGAACCAAGGGCATGAGCCACCCTTGAACTTGCCATCCAGCTGGGAAGGCCAGCTGTCCCCTTGAGATTTGATGAGAGGATATGTCACGGAGTGTGTGCGAGTGCTGGGACAGAGAGAGGGCAGAGGTCCTGAGAACCGAGGAGCCGCCTGTGAGGGCGTCAGGATTCCCAGCAATCTTGGCACCTCTGTCTCTGCGCAAGCATCTCAGGGCTGGAGGGGGTCAGAGGCCACTTGTCCAAACCTCTGCTGGGGATGAGGAGACGGCCGCAGGGGAGGTGCCTGCACTCTCTCCTCTCCCACGGCGTTTGTTGCCCACCCCGTTCCTAGGAGGCTAGATAACCCCGCCTTGGCGCACAGGGAAACTGGGGCAGGAAGCAGGCCTGGTTCAAGGCTGTACTAACTCGGGACTTCCCATCTGGACCCTCCTACGCTCAGGACAGGGCGGGCGCTGGGCCTGCTTTGGGGCAGGGGCTGCTTGTCTTGCAGAAGAGGCCCTGGAAGCCCTTGCAGAATCGCTTGGAGCTGGTCCCTCCCCGGCCTCCTCCCTTGTCCCCGGAGTTGTCCACCCTCCTCATCCACAGTGTCCTCTTTCCCTCATCGGTCCTCACCCACCGGGGTCCCACACGGTCGGGGGGACGGCCACAGCCCCGTTTCCCTCTCTCCCTCCCTGCCTGCCCTCCCAGAACAAGCACGTGCCACATTGCCAGGCGTTGGTGCATGAGAAAGCACTTCCCAGAAAGTGTTTAATCCTCACAGAAGCTCAGGGAGGTGGGTCGGGGTCCGCCCTCAGGATGAACAGAGGAGGCCTGGGACCCAGGCTCACC
>NW_005363061.1:1280862-1314188 GCF_000412655.1 Myotis brandtii
TTTTTCTCCAATGCCTGCACTGTGCTGGCCACTTCCTGCTCCTCACAGGACATCTGCTCACCGCAGCACAGCCGGGCTGGCCTCACACCAGCCTCCGCGCAGACATCTGGGCCCTCCTCCGGTGCTGCTGGTGCCCCGGGGTTTGGCAGAAGGAAGGACACAGGACACGAGTTTGGTTCAGAAGTGAGAGGCCTGGTGCCTTCAGGGCTCACAGTGCTGGCTCTGACCCCCAGCACCTGCCAGGGTGGGGGTGGGGGGCTGCTCGCAGAGCCTACAGTTTGGCAATTTCTCCAGCGTGCATCAGCAAACTCTCTCCTCAGACCCCCAGTCACACAGTGGGGTGAGGGTAGAGTGTGATTCTAGGCAGGTCTGCTGGCCTGGCATCATGTAATTAGGCCCTTTGGAGAGGCCGAGGGCCCTACACAGCCTGCCTTTCGGCAGGGGGCTAAGGCTGGTCTTTGGCTGAAATGTAACTAGACAAGGAACCTAAGTCCTGGCTGGTGAAGGGGGTGAAGGGCCATCTCAGGGGCGGGGAAAGGGCTAGCGCTCCTGCCCAGCCTCCCAGGCCACCAGAATCTACCTGCTTTGGGCTGCAAATCAAGGCACATTGAGGGGAGGGAGTAGCCCCAGGTAAAGGCACTCTAAGAACCGTCATGGCTTACAGTAGGCCACAGCCAAGGAGGTCTGGACCCCTCGGGGCTGAGAGCTCCAAGATGGGGCGGAGTGAGGGAAAGGAGCCCTCAGCACCCACTTCTGCCACCGGCTCCCGTGGGCGGTCTTATCCTCACGCCATTCAGAGTCTAGTGCAGGCGCCTGCAGGGACCGCCCCGAAGGCCACAGTCGCCGGGGTCCCAGCTGACCTAGTATCCTCTACCTTCAGTTCAGAGGCCCGTCTTCTTCCCTTTTATCCCATCAGACCTGCTGGGGGGACCAGAAGCACCAAGAAGCCCAGGAAAGGAGAAATCAGGGGGCTGGGGCCGCCCGGGAGACCCTACCACATTAAGGTAGAAAGATAAGGGCTCACCCCATCTGGGGCCCTGCAGGGCGAGGCTGGCCCCGTGGAGGGAGGGTGTCGGGCGTAAAGGAGAGAGGACACTAGTCAAGCTTCCACTTCATGTAAACAAGGAAGAGCGACCCCTGCCCAGACAGCGAGAGTCTTGTGGAGGCGCGTGGCTGCCTTGAGACGCGGCCGATCCTCACATCTGGGAGGCAGGGTCCCTGAGGCCAGGATGGAGACTGCTGGGCAGGAGGCAGTAGGGGTCCGATGTGCAAACTGGTGCAGGGTTTGACCTGTGTTCTCCACAAAACGGGGCAGCGGGGCATCCGGGTCCTGCCCACCACTGGCCCGAGGCTCAGGAAATCACGCAATTGCTGGACTTGGCAGGATTGGGACTTGATTTACCTGCAGAGACAAGGGACACAGACAGGAAAGGATGTGAGTGAAGGGCTCAGTGGACTTGCCTCCAGCTCCTCTCCTGTGTGCACCGCCCACACCTCAAGTTTGGGGTTGGGGTCACTGTCTCCCTCCCAAACTGCTGACCTGGAAGCAGGTCAGTAGGGCCCCAGGGAAGCAGAAGGAAAGACTCCCTGGCATGGCAGCCTCGGCAAGACCGCCCCTGGCTGGGCCATCGAGGGGTCTGCCCTCTTCTGATCTCAGGGAGACAGGGGGAAGGATGTAGACCCCGAACCAACAACCATAATCACTGACTGAAAGTCTCGTTAGGAGGCGGTTCACCTGAAGCTAATACCGTATGCAGCCTCATAGCCCACAAAGCATAACCACAGTCACTCTTGCAGGGGATCCTCACGGGCAGCCACGCTCTGAGAAGGGACCGTCAGCCCTGTCTTACAACGGAGGGCAGCGGGGCCACCCGCTCCCAGAGCCCGTCGGCTCCAGAACCCGATTTTCCAAATCCAGGTAGGGCTCCCTCCGCCATGCAGGCTGCCGAGGTTGGAAGAGGACAAGCTTGTGCCGCACAAGGTGGGGAGGCTGACCGAGAGCCAGGCCCTGTGGCAGGGACCACGTGCTTAGGGAGGCGGTTTGAATGGATGGAGAGAACACGTTCAGCTGAAAGGAGGGGGGAGGCAGCTGTGCTCCTCCAGGCTAGAGAAGCGCAGGCCCCCTCTTCCCAGGCCCCTCCTGCATAATCCCTCGCAGAGGCCCGTGGCTCCTTTGGCGGGACGCCTGCTCTGACGCTACAAGGCAGACACTGGCAAGCTCCTGGCCTGCCTTCGAGGTGCTGGCCACTGGATCCACGCCCTCCTGGGGGGCTGGCTGCCTGCCTCCCTGGTGGAAGCTGCCCAACGATTTCCTGCCAGTTCCTTTCCACACTGCAAGGGTCGGGTCCTCTCCCTGAAGCTCACACCGCCTTCCCATCTCACTTCAGCGGTGAATTTAATTAGGGCGGTGGCCGCCCTTCCCCTGGGCCAAGAGAGACCTGGACAGGCAGGCCGTGTGGGGTCCCTCCCTCCTCCCTGCTCCATCAACCCTCCTTGGGAGGTACTACGAGTCCAGCTGAGCTCCTTGGAGACTGTGCTGGCAGCATACAGAGCTTAGAGGCGGTGGGAGGGGCCCCGGTGACTGTGCCCCTTCCCTCCTGGAGGGTCCCAGGGTCAAGGAGCGCGGTCATCTTCCTCGGGGGTGCTGAGGCCGCCGCTGGTGCGGCTCTGAAGGGACCACATCAAGCCGCCCCACAGCCCCCTTGCTGCTGCCCTGGACACGTCCGTCCCCACTTCTCCTCCTCGGGGCTCCTTTCATTTGCTTGGCCTCCTGAGCAGATGCCAAGGTCCGGCCCGGGGGCAGCAGCATGGCGGAGGCAGGTAAGTGAAACAAGCCCCGATCGGGAGTGGGACGGGCACGCGCGCCAGCTGCCCCCGGAGAGGCAGGAATCCCCACTCACACGCTCAGGCCGTGAGGCTGGATGAGAGCCTGGGGAGACCCTTTGTACTCAGAATTCATTTTCATGCCTCTGACAGAGAAACCGTTTGAGGGAAAATTCTTTATGTTCCATCGTTCCCTCGGCGCACAGGGATGGGGAGCCCACCGCACGCCGGTGCTCGGCAAGACTCCGAGGCGAATCAGACCTGCTCAGATTAATAGGGAAGAATCATGAACAGCCCAAGGTTTGTGTGTGTGTGTTTTTAATAGAGAATCTGTGGCATGGATGCCCGGAGGAGGCCGATGAGAGAAAGTCAAACTTCAAAGGGAGGTCGCACTGAGAGAGACTGAAATTGGGGTGGGAAGTGGGAGGAGGCAGCGTGACGTCAGGGCAGGAGGGGGTGGGGGAGGGACACCGCCTGGGGGAGCGAGAGAGGAAGGTGGGGACATGGAAATGGGCAGCAGGACGAGGACAAGAGGCTTCACCTTCCTTCAGGTTTCAGGGCTCCACATCCCCCTTTTCTGGAAGATTCTTCCCCTGGATGTCCATCTGGCTCTCTCCCTCCCTCCATTCAAGTCTGTGCTCAAACGTCCCTGTGCCAGAGGCCTTCCCCTCGCCCGTTATAAGAGGGTCGGTGCCTCCCCGCCCTCTCTCTGCAGTATGGCACTCACTCTATAAGAGCGGGGACTTCGCTCCTTTTGTTCACAGCTGCACCAGGAACTTAGAACAACGCCTGGCACAGAGCGGACTTTGCAGAGACACACATTTGTTAATGCATTAAGTGAAGGATCAGGCAGCTCTGGCCAGGTGGCTCAGCTGGTTGGAGCATGGTCCCATACACCAACAGGTTGCAGGTTCGATTCCCAGTCAGGGCACATACTTAGGTTGTAGGTTTGATCCCTGGTCAGGGAGTGTGCAGGAGGCAACCAATCAATGTTTCTCTCTCACACTGATATTTCTCTCTCTTCCTTGCTCTACGTCACGTGAGGATAAAAAAACAACAACCCACCAAAACACACACAAAAACGAATGGCTCAATAGATGGGGACATATGTGCCCTCCTCACTCACCTCACCACCCTGCCGCTGAGGCCCAAGAGAAACCAGAATGGCGGGAGGACTGTGGCATCTGACAGTGAGAATAAGGATCCTGCCTCCTCTCTAGGGGGAGCAGATCCTTGAAGGAGGCTCCCTCCGCTCCCTTCATCTGTGCGGTGTGACCGGGGCCTCGGCGGTAACGATGCCCAGGCTTATAACACGACACTGCAGTTTCCAAACACCAGCTGGGGCCAGGACCCAGGGTCCTCAGGAACGACCCTGAATTGTGGACTCTGGGCAAAGGCGCTGAGCGCACTTGGCGCAGGAGCAAGGTCTCAGCCAAGAGAAAAACCAGAAGGAAAAGGTGCTCAGCTTCGCCAGTAGAGGGAGCTGTGAGCCTTCAAAACACCAGGTGGCCCCCTGCTGAGCGTCAGACCTAAAGGAAGGGGTTTCTGAAGGTTCTCCCAGGGCCCGCACTGGGGTCTGCATCAATTTCACGGGCTGCCAGCACTTAGTGTTTCTATTTCTCTCTCTTTCTCCCACCTTGTCATCAGCCCAGCTCTCCCATGAGACGAGGGCAGCAGAGACGGGAAGGACAGTCAGAATCAGAGCTCAAAGGGACCTTGGAGTCCCTCCCTGGCTCACCCACTCTCTTCTTGATCAGTAAATGGCCCCGGGAGGTGAAAGGGTATGTCCAGAGGGTGGGGAGCAGGGAAGTGGCAGCGGGAGCGGAGGTCGTTGGCTGGCTGTTGTGATGATGGCCTGAATGTTCACTGCAGGACAAAGAGCCTTGCCCGGGATGGGGCCCTAAGGTAGCAGCTGATAGTGCCAAGTGCACCGGGTTACTGGTGCCGACCCTGGGGTCTCCGTGCTGCCAGGAGCCTGACCCTCTGGCACAGAGCCCTAGAGACCCAGCTTCCTAGTGACTGAGAGGAGGCACTCAGGCAGCCCGGACTCTGAGGAGGAAAGCAGCAGGGAGAGAAGAAGTCTCATGAGGGACTTGAATTTCAGGCTCTCAGGTACCGGATGCCCACCCAGGTGGGCAGAGGCTGTGCTGGACGAGGCCACTCTATGTTCCTTCTAAAGAACGGAGGGGAATAGGGTGATCTTGCTGGGCACCCCTTTTTGTACTCTCGAGTTTGCTGTCCTCTCTCTCACCATCTCTTTGGGTGTCGCGCCCTCTCTGGGTGCCCGGCCCCTGGGAGAGGCGCTTCCCCAGGGCACAGTCCAGGGCTGCTTGGCTGGCTGCTGGGCACCTTGTGAGTGGTGTGACTGAGCAAAGACTGCCCAAGGCATTTAAGCGGGGAACCCGATGCTGAGACTCGGGAAAGGCAGTAAGGAGGGACAAGACAATGGGCCTTTCGTTTCTATGGAAACAGCACCTCAGGGTGAGGGGCTGAAGGAAGAGAAAGCTTCCACTTCACCTCCATCAGGACTTGGGAAATGGCCCCTTTTGTGGTTGGGCTCACCCCTCCCCCTCCCTTCCCTGCCAGGTGTTCACCATGGCAACCGTGCCTCCAAACAAGAGGTGCAAAGCAGCAGCAGCATCTGGTGTTGGGGGAACCGGGGAGCCCTGGGGAAATGGGACTAGGCTAGTCACCTTCCCCCAACGTGCCCCCCCCCCCCACCACGGCAGAACATGGGTCCTGGCCCCAGTCCCACTGTGCCTAGGGACCACTGAAGTCACCTCTCCAAGCTTCCAGGTTGTTGTGGGGGCCAAGTGAGAGAGAAAGCACCCAGGGAAGGACCTAGCACACGGAGGTGCTCAATAAATGCTTCCTGGCCAACAGTGGTGCAGCACTGGTGCTCCCGCTGGGCCCCAATTCACCGAGACTCCAGGCCTGTCCTCACGTTAAGAGCAGAGCATGTCAGGCTCTGCAGCAGGGCTGTGGGATGAGCGGAGGGGAAGAGCCTTGCACTCAGGCCACTCACTATCAGGACAAAGCTGAGGCTGTGGGCGATGCAGGGGTCCTGAGCATGCTCAGCCTGCCCAGGGCCAGACCTCAGGCCCTGACCTCGTCACTCCCTGGCAGGCCAGGAGCCAGTCACAGAGGGAGAAAGCCCCACATGGAAACCTTTTTGACGCCGAGATGCTGACACGAGACAAGGCACCAGCAGCAGCCCTGGCCGTCACCACCAGCCTCTGGAAAGGCCACACTGGAAACTGCTCCAGAGGAAGAGATAAAGGCCAGGTGCTCTAGGGCAAGCATGTCAAACCCACGGGCCTCATGCAACCCAAAACGAATGTTTGCGGCCCAGCCGGTACAATGATATGTAAGAAATGTTTTAATAAAAATTTCATAACTTAATGTTTACAATATCCTGTTATACATAAATATTAATAACGAACTACAACGTTCGCTAACGACTGATTACTATAATTGTGTTGCATTCATTTCCC
The DNA here is from genome assembly GCF_000412655.1 of Myotis brandtii. NCBI lineage: Eukaryota > Metazoa > Chordata > Mammalia > Chiroptera > Vespertilionidae > Myotis > Myotis brandtii. The sequence goes on from NW_005363061.1 coordinate 1,287,180, forward strand.
TTACACCCCTTACGTGCAGGCACACCATTTCTCTCCACTAATACTAGCAGCGAATATTTTAGCGCAGCCGATTTGCCATGTCATTAGTCTTGTACTGACTTTTTGGTGTGCGCAACAGGAAATGTTTTGCTTCTGGAGAACAAGAAAAATAGGTTTACTTGCGTTACGCTTTAAAAAAAAAATATATATATATATTTCTTTATTGATTTCAGAGAAGAAGGGAGAAGGAGAGAGAGATAGAAACATCAATGATGAGAGAGAATCATTGATTGGCTGCCTCCTGCACGCCCTCCACTGGGGATCAAGCCTGCAACCCAGGCATGTTCCCTTGGCCAGAATCGAATCTAGGACCCTTTAATCCGCAGGCTGCCGCTCTATCCACTGAGCCAAGCCGGCCAAGGCGCGTTACGCTTATTGATGTGTACAGTTATTCAGTGTCTGGTAAGTTAATGTGCAGAAAAAAATGTTAATTTTTATTAAAACATTCTATTATTTTATGTTAATGATGACTCATTTATTTCAGCCCTTTGTATTCAGCATGTCTCTATCAAAATAAACCTACGTTTCTATGAGAATTGAAGCTTTTGTTCTTTTGCAGCCGTCATACACTTAAACCTTGTTTATTCGGCCCATGTTAGCCTTTGAGTTGGACTTGCTTGCTAGGGGATCCCAGTGAGACAGCCAGGAGGATATCACCATCAGGAACAATCGCTCCCGGAGGTAAGCAGCCGGCAAACACCGCTTATCAGATAAGCACAGGGGAGGAACCCAGTCCAACCACTTTCTAGCAGAATGAGGAAAGGGGGTCAGGGCGCGGGTGGGGCGCAGGTGAGGGTGGGGTGTGTTTGTCCAGGTTAGATCCTGATGACAAGGAACAAGCTTTGCTAGACGGAGCCCTAGACTCAGAGGCAGGGTCGAGCCTTAGCCCTGCCACTCCGCTGCGCTGTGCCTCTGTGGCTTCATCTACAGAGGAGAAACTTTCTCAGACTCCCCCACGCCCGGCACTGTTCTGAGCACCTTATAGCCTCAGAACAGCTGGGCAAGGCAAGCTCATCCTCCCTTTCAGAGAAGAGGAAACGGAAACTCAGACCTGCAGTGGCCGGTCCAGACCATGAGCCAGATCAGTGATGGCGAACCTTCTGAGCTCGGCGTGTCAGCATTTTGAAAAACCCTAACTTAACTCTGGTGCCGTGTCACATAGAGAAATTTTTTGATATTTGCAACCATAGTAAAACAAAGACTTATATTTTTGATATTTATTTTATATATTTAAATGCCATTTAACAAAGAAAAATCAAACAAAAAAATGAGTTCGCGTGTCACCTCTGAAACGCGTGTCATAGGTTCGCCATCACTGAGCTAGATGAAAGCAAGGGCAGAGTGGGAGAGGACTGTCTGACCCAGACCAGGGCTCTCTCCAGGCCAGCACGCTGCCTTTCTGCAGGTCCAAGACTCTGCTCCCCAATACGGGCCTGAGCCCGGGGAGCTCAGGGCCGGACGGGAGGGCTCACCTGAGGCGTTGGCACCGGAGCCCTCGTTGGTCCTCTTCCCCTTGAACTCCACTTCAGCGAAGTTCTCCGTGGAGAGGGAGCTGGCCGTGCCGTTGGACGTTGCAGGCCTCTTGGCCCGGCGGCTGAAGAACCTGGAGCTCAAGCGCTTGCCCTCCTTGGCCTGGGCGGCCTCGCCGTTGAGCGCTTCTCCCTTGCCATTTTGGGCCAGAGCCTCTCGGGGAGAGACCACCCTGCCAGGCTTCCGACTCAGCTCTCCCGAGGGCACGGGCTCCACGGGGGGCAGCACCTGCTCCAGCGTGACCAGGTCATTCAGGAAGTTCTCCAGGCGCTGGGCTGACTCGCTGCCTCCACTGCCCTCTTCCTGCCCCTCTGGGTTGCCGCCAGCCTCCCGCTGCTGCCGGGCAGCCCAGCGCATCATCTCCCCCGGCGGGTGGCGGCTCCCGGACACCAGGGCGTACTTGGGGTTGATGAGCTTGCGAGCCACCGTGGAGGAGTAAGGGCCGAATATGCCTGCGCCTCCTGCCAGGCTCAGCTGCTGGTACAAGTTCACCTCCTCGGAGATGGCGTACAGCTCCCGGAACTCCACGTCGAAGGGCTCCACGTTCTGCCCCGTCAGGAGGAGGAGGAGGTTCCTGTCCACGTAAGAGGAACTCCAGGTGAACCTGGGCATGTAGGGACGGAAAAGCAAGACACATGTGCCCAGGCCAGTGACCTCGCCCCCTGCCAAGCAGGCCCATCTCCACAGCCAGTTGCGCCCGCCCCAGCCTGATCGACCACTGAGGCTGATGCCTTGCTGCCCCGTGGAAGGCGCCGCCCAGCCTTCTTGCTGGAACCCTGTCCCTCCCCTGACCCAAGTCTCCCTTTTTTCCCAGGTCTTGGCCTCCAATGCAGAAAGCAGGCAGTGCGTGCCAGGCAAGGAGACGAGAAGCCGGGCCTGGATGCAGTCCTGGTTTCTACCCTGTGCGCCTTTGTACAACGGGGCTTGCAGGGTGCACCGTCACAGAGCTGTTGCGAGGCTCAAGTGAGATAACGTGGACACACTAGCGCAGTGGCTGCCACAACGCACACATTTAATAAGTGGTCACTGGAGCTGCTGCTGTTCTTAATATCCTTCCATTCTTTGTTGGTTCTCCTGTGAATCTCCTAAGCACCGAGTGTCTGCGAACCCCCTACTCTAACTGTGCAAGAGGACGTAGGTCATTTATTACTGGTTTCGGTGCCCAGGTTTCTTTTTGGCACCTAGATTTTCATTCACGTGGAGGGCAGACCCTTGCACAGATCGAGGCTCTCATGTTCCTGGTGATTTACTTCAGCCTCAGAATTCGGGGGACATTCCTTCCAGGCCACACCCTCACATTTCTTTCCCAGATCGGATCCATTCTGCTTCCTGCTTGTCCCGCCTAAAAAACCAGCCTCACAATGCAGCCATTGGCTGTGGACCATGAAAAGCAGGCGGCACTTAATGTCCAGGAAGAGCTGGCCCTCTTTCTGGAATAACCCGGTAGCCACAAAGTTTGAGGGAAAGGACGAGCCAGGAGGCTATTTTTTGCCATCGGATCAGACAATACCTCTTAAACCCAGGACCACGGAGGCCCCAGCCCCGCCCATTCCTGAGTATGAACATTTATTAGGAGGAATAAAGGCCTCCCAGGCCCTTCTCTGACCTGTAAGATCCCGTGGCTACTTTGTCACCATCTACCATTAAGAACTTTGATGACAGGGTCCCTTTGATCTTCCCCATGGGCATGTAGAAGCCAACGCCCGTCACCGAGCGGACACGGATGTTCTGTGGAGAAGAAAAGAAAGACAGTGTCACTCAGGTTGGGGCCTGCAAGCCTCTGAGCTGGGGCAGAGGAGGAGCTCTCTCATCCACGGGACCTGCCTGCTGGCTCCTGTCTGCACTCAGCTCTGCTCCCGATGGCCTTCCAGGGGAACCCCAACTAGACAGCAGGAAGTAGTCAGCAAATCTTGCTTTGGGTGTGGATAAGCTCAGGGTGGTTCCTGCCGGTGCCCAGAGCTCCCCAGAAGAGAACCACGGCCCTAGCTTTGACCTTGGACTATGGGCTGAGCACCCCAGATCTGGGCCAGAGCTGCCTCCTTCGCCTCAGCAGTCTTGTGATATAATTTAAGCTTGGCGTGTACTTTTAGGGTTATCGGTTCACGAGATCAAGTTTTAGGCCAGTGATGGCGAACCTAAGACATACATGTCAGAGGTGACATGCGAACTCATTTTTTTGGTTGATTTTTCTTTGTGAAATGGCATTTAAATATATAAAATAAATATCAAAAATATAAATCTTTGTTTTACTATGGTTGCAAATATCAAAAAATTTCTATATGTGACACGGCACCAGAGTTAAGTTAGGGTTTTTCAAAATGCTGACACGCCGAGCTCAAAAGGTTCACCATCACTGTTTTAGGCAGAAGGGGTTGAGATCTTGATGTTCCTCTGAGCCCCTGAACTGGAGAAGAGGCGGAGAAAGGGGCAGAGGCCATCTCTGTCTCAATTTCTGGTTCTCACATGGCCGGCCCACAGTGGTGCAACTCACCCGAATACGGTAGTCCGTGAGCTCCAGGCCCTGACACATCTCCAGGAAATACTTCACGCCCGACTCATCCAGGATGATGTACACGGGGACACGGCGCTTAGAGGCAGCGTCCACAATGTCTTGGAAGATGTCGACATCGGTGAAGAGGTCCATGACCACAGCAATGACCTGGATCGGGAAGGGCACTGTGAGGCACATGGCGACTACACGCCTGCAGAGACACACCTGGGCCCAGAGCGGACCAGCTGGCCCTGGAGTTCCTGGTGGGCAACAGTCAAAAACTCCATCGGTACCTCTCCTGGGTGCTCCACTTCCTCGCCCACGTCTGAGCACACCTGGGCCCTCTGCTCTGGAAAACCCCCGAGGGTGCAGGCCATCCCTGACAAACCTCTCCCCCCTAAGGATTTCCCAGTCGCTCTGCAGAAGCCGTACGGGCGAGAACTGGGAGGCTGAGGATAGCCGTTCGTGGTCCCCGTGGAGACAAGCAAGCTCAGAAGATGTGATCATCGAGAGGCAAGGAATGGACTCATTTCCACCAGCCGCACATCTGCGCCAACACCGCTTTCTCCGCAGGTGCTCCGATCTCCCTGCAGCTTCCCTACGGGCCAAGCTAAGGGGCAAGCCCTGCACTTCCCTATGGGCCGGTCTGGGCAGAGCTCCAGTGAGCTTGGTGCCCCCTGGCCTCCAGTGAGCTTGGCGCCCCCTGGCCTCCAGGTGTGCAGACCATCCCACTCCATCCTCAAAGCAAAGTCACTGCCAAGGACCCTTGATTTCCAAGTCAGTCCTGATGAGCCGTGCTGGCAGGCCAGGCCTTCTGCAGCCTGAGGCATGCTTTTCTGACCTCAGCTTCCTCTATTTTCCTCCCCCCCGACCCCACACCGCCGCCCCCAGCTCCAGTGCAAGGGTTTTCTTGTTGGCTCCAAACACCGAGCACATGATGCAGAAGGAAGAGCATTCTTTGGGGGCAGAGGGATCTGGCTATGTGACCTTTCCTGTTATGTGACCTTAGGCATGTCACTTAATCTTGATGAGCCTCCTTATCTGCGAAGCAGAGGTACCCTGTACATACTTTCGCCATTAGGATGACAGATAAGGTCTGCGAAGCATCCAACACACTGCCTGGAATGGAGTGAGTCCTCCATAAAGGGTAGTGGTTGTGTGGATGAGGGCACCTGCGGGTCAAGACCAGACCTGGGTACCAACTCACTGCTGACTCGTCAGAGCCCTGGTTTCCTTGGCAGCAAAACGGAGCTAAGAGTAACACCTACTCAAAGGGCTGTCGGGACGGCTGAGAGACTGCGAAAGCACTTAACACAGGGCCCCGCACATGGGACGCCCAGTAAGTGGTACCCCCCACACCATCACCATCGTTTTTGTCATCACCTTCACACATGTGCATTGCCACGACTCCTGTCTCGAAAGAACTCCACCCCCAACACCATTTACACACTATTATTTAAGGCTCTTCTTAGCTCCTGCATTTAACACCCAATCACGTATACAAGTAACATTTACTGAGCTGCCTGGGGAAGAGGGAGGATCTAAAGACAAATAAGCTCTAATCCCTAACTTCAAGGGATTAATCCGGGAGGAATGATAAGACATTTGCACAAAAGAACTGAGACATCAGGTAAGATGGAATAAAAGTCTGAAGAGATGCAGAGATGAGATGTGATGTGAATTCAGAGTGGGGGCCAGGGGCTGAAGGAAGGGAAGAGACTGATTACTCTCAGCCAGGGGAGAACAAGAAAGACTTCAGTGAGGAAGCCGAAACCTGAAGAACGGGCAGCCGGGGGCACCATGAGAAACGCGCAGAGAGGGACACAGAGCAGGGCAGGGGGCAGGGCGGCCAGGCCTGGGCATGCAGGTTGTGTGTGCACTGCATGGGCACTGGGCTGGGGGTGCGTGGGAACTGTGCCTGCCCGAGGAAGGGACAGCTCTTCTAATCTGCACACAGGTGCCACCTGGGCCAGCAGGTGCCTAGCAGGTGGGCATGTCAGGCAAACAGCACAGCAGAAAGGCCCTGGAGACAGGGATTAACATGCCCTGAGCACTTAGAAAGGGCCTCACACTGTTCCAGGTGCTTTAGGTAACGTTTCTAATATGATCCTCACAATGAGGAGGATTGGAATCCCCCTTCTACAGATGAGGACGTGAATGCAAAGGGGTAAAGAAATGTGCCCCAGGCCACACAGCATGTAGCAGAGCAGGGATTTGAACTCGGGTCTTCATTTGCACTCAACCATTTCACTGCATCACACTGGTTCACTAAGATGGGGCAGCTGTAAGTTATTTTAGAAACATCACATAAAAAACTGACTTTCTAAAGAGACTACACAAGATAGACAAACTTCTAGCAAGACTGACAAAAACAGAGGATATGCAAATAAAAGAGAAAACAGAGAAATAACTACAGACATGTTTACTTTTTAAGAAATTCTTAATTTTAAAGAAATGATAAAAAAGAATATTAGGACCATTTATACATCAATGAATTTAAAAATAAAAATGACATGAATAAGTCATGAAAAGCGAATTAAACATAACACGGCATAATCAAGTAAGGTTTATCCTAGGAATGTAAGAATTATTGAATATCAGAAAATGTATGATTTTAATTTATAACATTTATGGTGTCAAGGAGGGGCAATCATACATTACCTTAATAGGTTTTTAAAAAATATTTGATAACACTAGATTCCTATTTGTGACTAAAATTCTCAAAAATACTAGAAGTAGAAGGGACCTTAACTTGATAAAGGCTAACTACTAAAAACCCACCTGAAGCATACTTAACAGAAATTTTAGATGCAATCCCTTTAAGTCTCAAGCAAATAAAAAATACTCACTATCACCACTGCTATTTAACAAAGCATTAGAGGTCCTAACCAATGCACTATGACAAGAAAAAAAAAAAGAGCTAGAAGGAATAGAAGAAACAAAAACCACCAGTATTTACAGATATATTTTTTTTATAGAAAAACCTCCTACGATGCAGAGAAAAACTATTAAAATTAATAGAATTTGGCAAGATTGCCATATACAAGAAAAACTTACAAAAACCAATAACATTCCTCTACTACAAAAATAATCAACTAAAAAGAAAATAAGATCCCCCCCAAAATTGCAACTTAAGCAGATAGTATTTAGGAATTAATACCTTTATGCAGAAATTTATAAAACTCTATTAAAAACATCTTTTTAAATAAGTGAATAAAGGAACAGATAAATCATATTCATGGATAATCTGATTTGATATTTAAAAATCCAATTCTCCCATATTAACCAGTTAACTGCCATGCATCCAAAACGGAAACCATCCTCATTTCTTTCATATGTGCTGGAATATTTATGAATTTAAGTTACCATAATTTTCTTTACAAACCCAGAGATGTCACTAACAAGTCTGATTTTAAAATTGGGTGACCAGAGTTGATATGCAAGGTTTGCAGCTATAGATGCGCGTGGTGTGTGGGGAAGGTCAGCCGCTTGCGTCTATAGACACTTATGGTGTACAAAGCGTTAATAAAGTCCAATAAATCCAATAAAAGTTCAGTATATTTTTTTGAGGAACCCAAATACTTCTAAGATGTGAGAAATAATAAAGATCCATAATAGCTAAGTCAGTTTTGAAAAAGAAAAGCTAAAAGGAAACACTTGTCCTACCAGATAGTAAGATACACTACGGCGCTATAGTAATAAGAACTGTGGTACTGAAGTAGGAAGGAACTAACAAATAGACTGATGGAATATAATGGAGAGACCAGAAACATATGTGTACCTATAAACCTGCATAAAAATTTAAGTCTGATAGAGGTAGAGTCACAACTCAGTGGAGAAAGGATGCTGTTTAGTAGATGCTATTTGGGAAATTGGCTTACTGTATAGAGAAAAATAAGTGGATCCCTACCTCACACTATATATAAAGGTGAATTTCAGGTAGGCTAAATACCTGGATGTGAAAGATAAAACTAATAAAGGAATTGATGATATGTAGTAAGATATCTTCATGACATAGGTAATAAAGGATTGCTTAAGATTCCAAAAGTACAAATCATAAGGCAAATAAAAATTTTAAAAGACATGCTCCACAAATTAGGGATTTTTTTGTTCAAAGAAAGATGCCATAGACAAAGGTAACTGAAGGGTGACAGGGAGAAGATATCTGCAATATCTATGATCAAAAGGAATGAATAATATACAAGGGATCCCTGCAAATTTTTTAATTAATTATTTTTTTTTATTTTAGAGATAGAGGAAGGGAAAGGGAGAGGGAGAGGAAGAGAAAGAGAGAGAGTGAGAGAGAGAGAGAGATCAATTTGTTGTACATTTATTTATGCATCCATTGGTTGATTCTTGTATATGCCTTGACCCAGGATTGAACTCGCAACCTTGGCATATATGAAAGACGCTCTAACCAAGTGAGCTACCCATCTAGGGCCAGGACCTCTGCAAATTGGTAAGAAAAAAAACCCAGGAAACTAATTAGGGAAATGGGCAAAGGATATGAATAGGCAATTCCTAGAGGAGATATCTGAATGGCTAATAAGTACATAAAGCAATCAGAAGAATTCAAATTAAAGCAAAGAAATGAAAAGGGACCCCTCATTCACTGCTGGTGGGAGGGAACACTGGGGTAGCTATTCCCAGGGACAGGGAACAGAGCTTAGTGGACTTCAGGATGTGTCTAACTGCAGCCGGCACCCGGGGAACCTCCTGGGTCTTTGCACAGGCCTATAAGGGGACAGGGTCAAGGATACTCACTGCAGCTTTCTTTAGGATAGCAAAGAGCTGGCAACACCTTAGATGTGAATTTCTAGAAGAACAGATATGGACAATGTCAGGAATGGACACAGCAGCGCAGCAGACAGAGCAATGAACTAGTTCTGCACACAGAACGTGAATAGTTACCTTTAAAACAGAGTTTGATTTAAAATGCTGGAGGATGAGATCTATAGCCTAACACCAGCGTAAATAAAATAACACAGCGTGTTTTTCAAGGATACAGACATGACCAAGGACATATGCTTAAGGGTGGCTGCCTAGGGAAGGAGAAAGGAACGGGAGGGAAGGAGAAAGTAAAAGAAGAGGGAGGGGTCCTCCATGGACGGATGATGGCCGTGGACCATGAACTGCGGCTCACGATCAGCGCTGTATTTGAGGTCCGGAACCAACAGTTGGCCTGGAACAGTTCGGGGTAGGCATGGCGGTGGGGTTGGGCTTAAGTACAGAGGGTTTTAACATGACGCTTCTGGCCTCCTTCCGTCAAACACGGCTTCCCACCGTCCTGGAGGGTCCTGATGTCTTATCTCCCCAGTGCTGTCTGAGGCCAGACTCCGTCAGCTGCTCATTTCCAAACTCAGTCAAACACGGCTTCCCACTGTCCTGGAAGGTCCTGATGTCTTATCTCCCCAGTGCTGAGGCCAGACTCCGTCAGCTGCTCATTTCCAAACTCTCCACAGTGTCCAGCTTCAAGTCCACGCTCAATCTATGGCTGGGGATTGCTTGACTGGCGGAGGGAGGCGCTTCTGGATTCACAAGGCGGCTTCTTTTGTTTTGTGATGGAAAGAGCAGGCAGGGAGCCCGCTGCCCTGCCCCCACCTGCGAAGGCTGTGATGGGATAGGATCACAAATTGGAGGGAGAGAGAATCCGAGGGCCCTGTTTTCGGGCTTGGTCTGTGGCACCCTGGTGCGAGCCAGCCATCTGTGTCACTACCAATTAAACAGTGAAATATCTGTAGTAGGAAAAAAATCAATTGCTCGCTGACTCGCCATGACTCCGGCAATCTCGTTGTGGTGGAGAAGTGATAATTACCCTCCGCTTTGGTCTCCCAGGCCTCCCTTGGCATCCAGCTCCACAGCACCAGGCCCAGGAAAACCAGCGCCCCGCTCCCTGTGCTCGGGTGTTTAATGTGCCACGCGACCCTCCGAGCCAAACTGGACTTCAAGACTCCTGGTGTCAGTGCAGAATCGGGTTTTAAAAGAAGGACGTCACGGGCTCAGAACTGGGGGAGACAGATTTCATCGGGAGAGAACAGCCACCCCTCCTCTGGGCAGGCTCGCGGTGTCCTTTAGCTGGGTACCCACGGATGTGTGGCCCCAGCGGCGCCGTGCGGAGGAGAGAGGTTAATTCCAGGTGGCAGGAGCCTTTAGAAGCTGTTGCGGGTGCTGGCAAGGAGGCTCTGATGCTGTAATACTTCTCACTGGGTGTTTGCTTAGCTTCACATCTTCTGCTTTGATATCCTGCTGCAGTGAGGAGGGGAGGGGGAGGGGGGCCCAGGGAGCCTCAGAATTCCCCTCTACCTGTCATTCACCATTAATTAAACTGCCAGCTTTTCAGGCTCTCTTTCTCCACTCCTTAATTACCATCAGATAATAAGGAAAAGGACTCCACCTTCCCCCATGCTCTCCTTGGCTCAAGACAGCTAGCGCCGGGCACCGCTGGTGTATTTATTAGATGACCCAGACTAGACCTCAGAGCCTGTTCACCAGCCTCCACCGCCTCCCGCCCCCGCATCTCCAAAATCAACATCCTGTCCGTTACCCACATCCACTGGCCTCTTCTTTCTCCCCAGAGTCCAAATCCAACCCCTCATTGAGTCTAGCAGGTCCCACCTGCTCCAGCAGCTTCTCTGGGTCAACTCCTTTCTGTTCCCCCTGGACTGCTGCCCTAGCTCAGGCCCCTCATTTCCTACTGAACCTCTGGAATAGCTTCCTCACTAGTATCCCTTTCATACTCCATCTCTACGCTCCAAGTCATTCTTCACAGCAGTGATCCTCTCAAATCAAGAGCGGTCCAAACCCTTAACTTGGCATTTGAAAGTCCCCCTCCACCCCCTCTCCCCGCCTCCCCCCGGCTTCATTGTGCCATTCACCTCTGCCCTTGTCTTCAGCAGTGCAGAATGACCTACAGTTACCCTAACACATGATTTCTTGGCAATATTGACCTCTTGGGGCCTCCTGTTGGGGCTGTTCTGTGCATTGCAGGATGTTTGTTTAGGAGCATGCCAGTAGCATCCTGGGTGGTGACAACCAAAAAAAAAAAAGGGTCTGTAGACATGAAGAAAGGTTTTCTGGGGGCAAAATCACAGCATCTCACCCCCTCCAGCATCTCTTGAGAATCACTACACATATCAAGCAGTTCAGGGCCTTGTTCCTACCCCTTCCACACCCCTGTGAAACATCCATGCATCTCAAGACTCAGCCAAGAACTTCCTGAACTTCTCCCCACCCAACAGTGTTCACGACTCCCTGCATCCTGCCCACACTGTACGGCAGGCAAATAACAGAGTTCCTTGACATTTTATCGTCAATCTGCCGAATGGCTCTGTCCCTTTCTGGCTGGGGCTCTGGATGGCAGGGATCATGATTTCTCTCAGAATCTCTACCCTCAGGGGACATCTCAACACCAAGTCAGTTCTCCGTGTTTGTGGAATGAATGTCGAAATGAAGGTTGTTTCATGTTTATTGTTTTATTTGGGGGGGATGGGTGTAGCTTTGTAGTTATCTCTTTTATTTCAATAATGACAGGGCACTGGGGTGGAGAGAAAAAAGAACGCTGAGCAAAATTCCCGGTTGGATTGTCTTGCTGGATGGCAGAGTTCAGGTCTGCCTCAAGGGTGCAGAGAAGGGCCTGCTGCCTGAGCCAACAGCTCTGAGACCTGGTCTCTCTGCTCTGCCCCATCCACCGAAGGTGTCGAAGGAGCAGCCAGCCCATGAGTGAGGACAGTACTTAACCAAGGGGTAGAAGTCCACACTGAGGACATGAGGCCAGGGGGCAGGGTTGCCACTAGCACATGGAGCAAGCACCTTTGTGCGGATTACCAAAGGATGCTGTCCCCTCTGTGATGGGTGCAAGCCGGTCTGTGGAGCATGGGCTGCATGGCAGCCCCACACAGTCCCCTGGCTGTGCCCGCCTGAAGGGCACAGGCTGCCCCTCTGCACTTGGCCCCTGCACTCAAGAACATTCCAGAAGGACATTTCCTCCGAGCTAGGAGGAAACTTAGCTAGAGCCTAGCCTGGAGGTTAACTTGTCCATCTGGGTCTTGGCAGAGGTAGGACTAAAGCTAGGGGTCTGGCACTAGTCCTGAGCTATCACCCCCAGACGATGTGGTCACGGCAGGCTCTGGGGACAGGCCTACTCTGGCTAGGACCCCAGGCCACCTCTGGTCAGACAAAACCAAGATGCACTGGTAGAACTGGACTCTACCACCCTCTCCCTCACTGGTTTGCCCAGTTCTGCAGATGCAGAGCTGCAGGTACTGGGGTGGGTGTGGTAGCTGTTCCGGCAAAGACCCAGCCCTTTCTCACTCAGATCTGTGGTGGGAAAAAGCAAGAGGTCATGGGTCAAGCCTGCTCATCGCAGGGGTGTGCTGGCATGGTCGCTTCTTCCTAGGGAGGAAAGAAAGGGAGCCTACGAGGCATGTCCCTGCCTTCCCTCTGATGAGTCATGTGAGCCTGGGGCCCGACTTTGACACCCCTCCCCCCCCATGCTCACCCTGCTTACTTCCCATGCCTGCTGGGAGGTTCAGATGAGAGCATGTCCGGACGCCCCAGGAAAAAGCTCTGCAGTTATGAGGGCCCATTAAACTCACTTGCTACAGGTGAAGGGTGCTAACTCCACACCTTCAACCCTGCGGTCCCTCGGGGTCGGGAGGGCAGCACCTGGGCAAGCTGGTCCCGCTTCTGCCTCCCAGAACAGCCATCTGCCTGGCAGCCCAGGGGAGTCAGTTTGATTGGGACCAGAGAGCAGTCCTTCCTGTTCCCATGGAGGGCAGTGCTGGGCCGGCCGGGCAGCCTCTCCAACTGTGGAATATCCTTCTCTGAGCTCCCCAAAGAGGGATCAGGGGCTACAGATATACTTAGAGGTCAGCGTGGAAAGACTCCCCTGGGCCTGGCGGGGGTGTGCCTGCTGAGTGTGCGGACCGGGCCTCCTGCTCGGGGGTTCGGATTCTGCAGGCCCGTGAAAGTGCACGTTGATAGCACCATCCCCTCGGGGGCTCTGAATGCAGGTGGTGGATGGACCAGACTTTGTGCAAGGCAGTTAGACCGACGTGAGCAGAGCAAGGACGATGGGCCAGATAAGAAGGTCAGCAGGGCGGAAAGCCCTGAGTGCCTAGCAACGAGCAACACTAGGAAAACCAAAACCTCGCCCCCGGGGCAACCTTTCCTCCCCTAGCATATCACTGGTCATGTGGCTTCGACCCCCTGACCTTTCATATCACTGGTCATGCAGTTAGACGCCCAGACCTTTCCTCCCCAAAGATAACATCCAGGCTTCAGTTGTATTTCAGCTCCAGGCCCAGGAAAGCAGCAAAACCAGGCCAGCAACCCCGTGGCTGCCTCAGGACCAGCTGCACTGACTAATGGCTGAACTGCGGCTCACGATCAGCGCTGTATTTGAGGTCCGGAACCAACAGTTGGCCTGGAACAGTTCGGGGTAGGCATGGCGGTGGGGTTGGGCTTAAGTACAGAGGGTTTTAACCAGGTGCCAACCAATCGGTGCAGACCAGGACCCTGAAGGAGCACACCTGGAGAGCTGATGCATATTCTATAGAGCCCCTCCTCTGAGAGCTCCCCTAAGATTCCCACCTGCAAGAGAGAGAGAGAGAAACCCTGAGGGAAAAAAAAAAGGCCCTCTGGGGAGCACCTTCCCCTGCCCCCTCTTCTTCCCCCACAGGTGTGCGTCTCCCAGGCTCAGAGGGACCCCACAAAACTTGCAACCAGGGGAGCAATGGGCAGCAGCAGCTTGTACCGGGCTAACCCCCTAGGTCGGTCTCCAAAGCCCCTTTTCTCTGACTTCCCAGTGAGCGGCCCAGCCTGGGCCCTCCTGCTGCTTCTCCTGTGCTGAGCCCTTCCTTGTTTCGCTTTTGCTGCAGCCAATACATTCTTGCTGGCTTTGCTGCACTTGATCTCTTGATTGAATTTTTTTTCCTTCAAGAAGACAAAAATCGAGGTCTCACTGTCTGGCTGGGAACACGTTACTGAACCACTGGTGTTTGGGAGAGAATATACCCTCTGGCAGCAGGAAATCTTCCTGCTGGTGTGGCCCGGAGCGAGTCACTTAATCTAAGCCTCAGTTTCTTCATTTTAAAACGGGGCGGTGACACCTTCACAGAGTTCTGAGTGAGACGGTGCGGGAGGCGCAAGGAGCACAGTGCAGGGCCCGTGAGGAGCAGCGGGCAAATGCCAAGGCCTCCTCTCTCCTCAGAGAGGGAACCAGAACAAAGGCTGTCCCTTCAGAGGAGGGGCGAGGGGCGGGGGGAAGGAAGCAGCCAATGTGGGGGCGCAGAGCTGGGGGGGCGGTGTGAGGGGGGAACCACGGGCAGAGCTCAGAGCTCCGAGCTCCGCCCCATGCAGACATCAAGGTGGAGATGTTTTCCTTTGGCTCAATACCGCGTTCAGCAGGCCCAGCCTGGAGTGCTGATTAAAGCCTGGGTAACACTACACTCCCAGAAAGGTCAAACTTGCGCTAATTGAGGGGAAGGGCTGCCCAATTAAGGGAAGAAGAGTCTGTATGGTGAGCTGATGGTGGAGCAAGGCTGGGCGGCTATTCCCGCACCCTGAGCAGCCGGAGCTCCTGCTAAGAAACCCACAGCAGAGTAGAGATGGCCTGGGGTGGCTCCAGGACCCTAGCACAGAGCAGGGCTGGGGGATGGAACAAGTCATCTCCTGGGGGTGGGGGTCGGGCCCGGGGTACACCCAGAGACTTTCTTTGGTCATCAGGCTGCAGCAGGCCCTATTTGAAGCATCACCAATGTCTGCACCAGGAGGGGGCAAATCTCCACAGTCCAAAGGCATACGGCAGTGGGGACAGCGACTTTGGAGTCCAAAGTCCCATCCTGGTGGTAGGATTGTGGGCGCTATTGAATCTCTCTGGATTCCACCTGAATAGTGAGGCTGCCTCCTGGTTCTGTTGAGGATGCAAAGAAACGCTGTGACGCCTAGTCAGAATCTGGTCTGATGCCTGCCCCTTGGCCGGGCTCTGCCCTTCTTCCCTGCAGTGCCCGGCACACAGTAGGTGCGCAGGGTCAGCTTGATGGAGGTACTAGTTTCACAGTCCTGATCATGCTTCCTCCGGGCAGGTGGATCCAACAACACAGCCCTTAACCAGTTGTTCCCTTGCTCAAACACTCTGGCCCCCAACTGCCCACAGAATCAAGCCCTCAGCGTGGCTGGAGACCCTCCGTGTATGTCCAACCCACTCCCCTCCCCCTGACAATCAACACTCTAAGTCAGTGGTTCTCAACCTTCTGGCCCTTTAAATACAGTTCCTCAAGTTGTGACCCAACCATAAAATTATTTTCGTTGCTACTTCATAACTGTAATGTTGCTACTGTGATGAATCGTAATGTCAATATCTGATATGCAGGATGGTCTTAGGCGACCCCCGTGAAAGGGTCGTTCGATCGCCAAAGGGGTCGCGACCCACAGGTTGAGAACCGCTGCTCTAAGTTCTCCAAACGCGCCCAGCAGGCTCTGCCCTCACGACCCAACTCTTGCCGTCACCACCCTATCCCTGTGGCAACAGGAATGCCCTTCCCCTGTTCCACTCTTCCCTGAGGCTGTCCCAGGACCCTGCTCTGTCCCTGGCCCCCCCAGTGTGTGCCCTCCCCAGGATGCTGGTCTGCTCAGGCCTGGGTCTGAGCACTTGGCGGAGGGGTGCACGTCCTTCCTGACTGCACCTGCCTGACTGGCAGTAACTGCTCCACACAGACTCCCTCTGCAGAAGGGTCCTCCTTGGGGAGCTGAGGAAGCGGCATGGACCAGGGCCCTGGCCCATCCAGAGGGCAGGGCCAAGACCAACGGGTGCTCTTCTGTTTGGAGGCCGGGCTGCCCCCATCCCACCAGCGGGGCATCTGTGCTTTGTCAGCTGCGGCTTCCCAGCTGTCTGTCGCCATGTCACACAGTTTCAGGCTCACTAATGAGACATCATTAAACACCAGGCTCCCTTGCTGCACTGCCAGCCGCTGGAGCCCCATTCTGCCCAGCCAGGCCACTTCCTCTCCCAGACCTTGGCGTGTGGCCTCCGTGCAGGGCTCTGTTCCCAGCCCTGCGCGCGGGTCACGCCTCCCTGCTGGGCACCACTGACGCTCATTCCCTGCTGATCTGACCCTAGGAGGCCGTCGCTCTTCCCACCCGAACCCTAAACCTGGTTGCTGAAGGAGGCATACAGGCTGGCTCTGCAGAGAGAGAGAGAACAGACTGTACCCACGTGAGCAGGGCAACTAATTCAGCCGTGAAGAACCATATGTGGTTCGCCGGGGAGTGAGCGTGGCAATTCTTCTTAAGATCCTAGGCCAGCTTTTCCCTTCCCCTACGGCTTGCTTCTGGGACGACTTCCCCTGCACTAAGTTGGTGTTAATTAGTAAAAATTATCTAATGCAAGCTCATTTTAACATTAGCTTAAAGCTAAACATAATTAGGAAGATAAATCAGCTGCTAAAAAAAAAATCCAATGAAGATACACAAACCGTCCTTAGGCTCAGCTGCTGGGCTGGCTCTGGCCCGGAGCTCTGAGCGCTGTACAACGCACGGGCAGAGCCAGGCGGGACTCAGGGAGGGCCCGCGGGGAGCTTCCTGATTGATCCATCCGAGCGAGGCGACTGCAGCTGGCACTTTTCCTGGGAGGTTCTGGGCAGCAGCCAGGATAACTCTGTGGTCACCGTCAGGTGACGCCACCTGGGAGGGCTCCCCAGAGGCAGGTGGAGGGCACAGGGAGAAACTCAGTTGGGGAAGGTGGCCAAGAAGGTGTCGGAGCCCTGGCTGGTGTGGCTACGTGGTCAGGCTGTTGGCCCGAGCACTAAGGGGCCTCGGGTTCGATTCCCGGTCAAGGACACGTACCTGGGTTGCAGATTCGATCCCTGATCCCGGTTGGGGCGCATGTGGGAGGCAACTAATCGATGTGTATCTCTCTCCCTCTCTCTTTCCCCCCTCCCCTCTTTCCTCCCTTGGAAAAAATATCCTTAGGTGAGATGTAACAAAAAAGAAAACAAAAACGAAGGTGCTGGAGTGAGGGGAATAGTGTGAATCCATGTGTTCCCAGGCCTCCATTCTCGCACACTCCCGCCCCTGCCTGCTCTGTCCGTCCAAACTGGCTGCTCCGGCTGTGCATTCCTGGGGGCCTGTGCTCCCCTGGAGGTTGGTGTGAATCAGATTCAACTCGGTTCCCACTTGGTTCCGAGAATGGCCTTATCCTCTCTGACCCTCACTTTCCTCATCCGTAAAATGGAAAGTTGCTGGATTTTTGTGAAAATTTAATGATACCTATTCTTCAGGGCTGGCACATATCGGGCATTTAGTATAATTGCTCAATAAGTAACAGCTATTAACCCGCCTCACTGTGCTGCCATTTATTTTCTTTTTATCTCCCCCATTAGAATGAAGAGTAGGGTCCACTTTTAATTCATCTGTATATTTCTGAAACCTGGCACATACTAGGTCCTCAGAAAAAAAAACACGTTGAGTGAACTAGCGAACGCGGGGACTCTCCAGGCATCCGGGAACCCTTCTGGGAGGGGGAGTTAAGGACACTCACAGTCTGTCCTCAAAGATCCGCCTAAAGGTGCCCACCCCCACCCCAGCCATCCGCTGACTCACTGCTAAAAAGAACAAAAGGGACATTCATGCGGAGCCTCCCACGTGCCCAGCCAGTCCTGCGAGGGCCCAACAGAGTGATGACCACTCGCCCAGCGACGCCAGGAGGAGTTTCCAGAAGATGGGAAACTCGGGCCAGAGAGACTAATAATTAGAAACACCCTTTTCCAGGCCTCTGATTCTGGGACCCTGGGCAAGTCCACAGACTCCACAGATTCAGAGAAGGGGAGAGAGAACTCTCGGGAAGGCAGCTAAGCTGGCTGTTCATGGCCCTGGGGTGGTGAGGTGCTGGAGGGGGATGAGCAGGGATCCCCCCGTGACTCAGCCTGCGGGCGGGGGAGCGAGGGACAGTGCCAGGACCCACCCCGGGCTTGTTGGTTCTCTGCCGGCTCCCTCCGCCCCCAGGGGAAGCTTGCCCCACAACAGGCTCTGCCTTGTACAGCTGAGAACAGGAAGGTGGATCTGGCCGCCAAGGTGAGGCAGCATCCTCGGGGGCGGCGACATGGAGGGGTGGGGGTGTCTGGCTGGGAATCCATCAAGGTCTCAGTTTGTCATTGAGGACACAGACTCTTGGGCCAGAAAGTGGCCGTTAAGAGGACAACAGGTCCCTGGAGGCTTCCCGGGGACACCTGCCCCGTGTCCCCAAGCAGCGTCCCCTGCCTCTCCCCCACTACACACGTCAGAGCAGCTGGCAACCTTGCACTTGTCCGTCTCCAGACAAACAGGTGAGCTTCTTGGGGCCAGGCTGATATATTTTGTTTCTGGAAGTTTTAGAGGGAAGAGGAGGCCCCAGGGGGCAGCCCCCAACGGTAACTGCATTTGTAGCAGAAGGACAGAGCCTTGACTTCAGGCCTGCGTGGAGCCCAGCTGGCCTCTTATGAGTGCTGTGACCTTGTGCTTTCCCTAAGCCTCCGGGAAAATACCACTTCTCTTGCAAGGATTGAATTAGTCAACAGAAATCACATGTGAAGCACCTCTCTTTCAATAATGTTAGTCCCTCTTAATAGAAATCCCTTTTATCTGCAACCATTACTCATCTTTTCCAAAGTGCTGTCTCATAGTCTTGCACTAGCATCTCAGAGCAGTCTGGTAAGCGAGAAGGCAAAAAGTATCCCCACTTTCCAGATGCAGAGATGGAGGCCCAGCAAGGTCAAATGATTTGCCCAAGGTCACCTAGTGGGTGAGGAAAGAGACAGCCAGAGCAAGGACAAGGACATCCAGGTTCTAGTTCCCAGCTGTGTCCTCCTCCCCCTGCAGTGGCCTGGCCTCCTGAGACCGCTGCCCAGCAGACCCGGCTCTGTGTCAAGAGAGGTCACGATGAAGGCGCCGGCTTACCAAGGCCCCATCTCCTACTTTTGCACTCCCTGGGGAACACCCACCCTCATTTTCAGGGCCCCAAAGTGGTAGATTTCACAGGAATCAAGCCTCGCTTTCCCTCTCCTCCAGACAGAGAACAGCCTGTCCCTCCAGGCCCATCACCCTCCCTGGAAAGCTCAAGTTGTGGGGAGTCCTCCCAGACTGCCCTGGGGCTCTTCGGGCTGAGCCTGTGTGACGAGTCAGGCCCTTCTGGGTGACGGTGCCAGGGGAACACCCTCGGGCCTCCCCAGTTTAGGAACTAGGGAGTGTGGGTGCCTTCCTTCTTGTCTTGGCACAGGGCATCCCAGAGCAGATCCTTGGCTGAGGATTCAGATGCCACAGCCTCGCAGACAGCAGAACCAGGCAGACAGACAGCCGCCCTGACAAACCGCCACCACTAAATCAAGGCCAACAGATAAATTCAGGGAGAGGAGAGAGGGGGAGGCCATGGGCAGGCCGCCGCTCCTCTCTCACTCACAGGAAACAGGAAACACACCTGCCCCAACCATCTAACCTCCTGGCTGGGCACCCCTACTTTCTGGGAGGAAATTCCACTGCACTTCCCTCCCCTGCTCCCAGAAAAGACAGAGAAGGCACAGTTACTGTCCACGTCCGTGTCTTTCACACACACACACACATCCTCTGTCGTTTTTCAAAACCATCCAGGAATCTGGGTGTTATCCTCCCATTCTGCAGGCCAGGAGCCTTAGAGAGGGAAGTGATTAACTCAAAGGAACACAGTAAGTGGCCAGATCCGGACAGAACCAGGGCCTTTCAACCTCGGAGCCTGCCCTCTGTCCCTGAGGTGAAGCTGGGTGTCCTTTGCTCAGAAACCGCAGCGCCTGAGATCAGTGACTGAGCACAAAGGCGTCTCTGACAGCCAAGCCCCGGGGCCTTGGCAGGGAGGCCGGGACAGGCCGGGGCAAGGTCCCGCAAGGGCTCTGAAGTGCTGGGTCCCTGGAGCTGCAGCTGTACCACCATCACCAGCCTCTGTGGGACGAGAACCCTGCAACTGTCCAGAAACAAAGCCCGTGTGGAACGGTCACTTGTGGCGGGAAGAAGGGTAGACAGAGGCGAGGGGGACAGTGTGTCGGACCCGCAGGCCACGGGCTTCAAAAGGCAACTCAGAAGCTCTAGACTAGAGAGAGTCAACTGTCCCTGTGAGATGGAAGGGGAAGAGATCAGGAAAGGAGGGAGGGAGAGAGGTGTTAGGAGCAAGTCTAGAATAGGAACCAGCTCGCAAACACGGTGGTGAGGTGGCTAATGAATGTATTATCAGACTCAGATTTCACAAATTGGCAGCATTGAAAAAATTCTCTATGTAAGCTTTGTTTTTTCTTGGTTATTTTTACATCCGATTCATGGTTCTATCCAATGCCCAACATGGGGCCCGCACAGAGAAGGCGCTTGGTACTACCTGTTGGATGTACCGAATGAGAAAAGTGCCGATGAGATGAAGGCTAACGGGGGAAAGCAGTGGGCTCGAACAGTGGCAAAGGCTGCCACCTGCAAAGCTCAGTCTCCTAGTGTGAGGTGCTGACTCCAAGACTTTGCCATGCCCCCTGGGCATGTGTACCCAGCTGTTCACTCATCATATCAGCTGCCCAGATCTCTAACAAGGCTGCTAACCTGGCCAGCATGCCCCCTGCCTGGAGCCTTTCCCCAAATCCTTCTGACCCCCCTCTGTCCCCCACCCCCAATGTAGAGCATTCTCTCTGCTGCCAGACAGCTTGTCACGCTGGGGATTAAAGGGGTCCCCTGGGTGATGTGCAGTTCAACAGGGGACTGCTCCAGACACTTGCTTCTCTAGAGGGACGGAGAGGGACAGTGGCCAATAGGAGACAGTTTCTAATCATTTAAACAAATCATTGGCTTCCCGTGGGCCCTGGCAGGGAAGTTGTGGGGAGTCTTCCCCGACGGCCCGGGGCTCTTTGGGCTGAGACCGTGTGGCTAATCAGGCCCTTCTAGGTAATGGTGTGAGGGACAAGGTGGCGACTGGGCTCTTCCAAAGCTCCCAGCCCCCAGGGATGAAAGGGGTTCTCCTGAAGCGAGCTGTGCACCAGGCACACGGGCGGCACAAACGGGGAGCCTCATCTGAGAACAACAACAAGATCCCTTTTGGATTGTAGATCCGATAAAGTGCCAAGGAAGAGGTGCCATCTGCACTGGGCCCCGAGGGGAAGGGAACAAACCCTTCAACAGGCAGAGGTGAGGCAGGGCCGGGCCTGGCTACCCATGCCCCTCTGTCCGCTGGTTCATGAAAGCTGCCTGGTCCAGCAGCCTCCCCTCCTGGTTATGCTTATAATCTTTGCAGGGCTATTGGCCATCCTGACCAGGGACTCGGGGAAGCTGGGTAATCTTGCTGTTGGTCTGAAGGTAAGGCGTTCCACCCTTCTGGGCCTCGGACGGAGGCCTCCTCTGTGAATGAAGACAGCGCTCGGCCTGACAAGGGGATTGAGGCTCAAAGGAAATGGGACCCGGGAATGCAGAGGCGAGGCACAGGGAGTACATACTCTCTAAACCTGCCCAGCAGCCTCACACGTGGGAGCTGCTGCTCAGCGGGTCAGCAGGGAGCCTGGGCACAAGGAGGGGTGCATGGCTTGGTGCAATCTCCCTTTCCTGCTGCGTGCAGACATGCTGTGGACAGGTCGCAGCATCAAAGGTCCTGCCCTAACCCGATTCAGGGGCTGGGTGAGCGGCCCTCCTGCCACACCCTCTCGTCAAGCGCTCATCACACTGTATTATAATGATGGTTTAGTAGACCAGTAGGCTACTTAAGACTGTTTAATATGTCTGTTTTCTGCTAACGTGCTTAGCACACAGTAGACCGCAAAGTATCTGTCCAGCCCTAGCTGGTTTGGTTCACTGGAGAGAGTGTTGACCCGAGGACTGAAGGGTCACCATTCCAGTCCAGGGCACGTGCCTCAGTTGCAGGCTCGATCCCCAGCCCCTGTCCCGGGCACGTGTGGGAGGCAACCAATCAATATGTCTCTCTCACATCAATGTTTCTCTCTGTTCCCCCCTCCCCTCTCTCTAAAAATCAATGGGAAAATATCCTCAGGTGAGGATTAAAATTTATATTTCTATATCTGTGCAGTGACCAAATGGGTGCGTTACCCTTCAGAGTCGAAAGTCCATCCCAATTAGAGTTGTTGGAGCCTCTCGCTCTGCCCATGTAAGAACCAAGACTTTCCCAGGCTATACTGGTCCTGCTTTAAGTCCGCCCCCTGGCAGTGACAATGATCTTAGCAGCCCAAGAAGCAGCAACCTCCCTGGTCATCTCTGCCAGCCAGGGACACACCAGGGACTCGTTTCTGGGTCCCTGAAGGCATCCTTTCCGCCTGCAGTTTAAGCAGACAAAAGACACCATTCAGTGACACTAAATACACAGACAACTCCAGGGGGAAAGAACATGATAAAAACCCCACCCCACAAGTAAACATGGCCGCATGTTTGAACGTTGGCTGCCCAGTGCAACCAGGAGGGCCTCCTGACATTTGCAGAGGCCAGGAGAGCAGATAAGACTGCTGGCCTCAAAGACCTCCTCCCATCCCACATGGTCCCACCCCCATACTTGCTGGTATGTTCCCTCACTGGCCACGCCCCTCTGCCCCCCCCCTCCCCCCATCATATTTTCAACTAATCATTTAAACAAATCATTGGCTTCCCGTGGGCCCTGACAGGGAAGTTGTGGGGAGTCTTCCCCGACAGCCGGGGCTCTTTGGGCTGAGCCCCTGTGGCTAATCAGGCCCTTCTGGGTGATGGTGTGAGGGACAAGGTGGCGACTGGGCTCTTCCAAAGCTCCCAGCCCCCAGGGATGAAAGGGGTTCTCCTGAAGCGAGCTGTGCACCAGGCACACGGGCGGCACAAACGGGGAGCCTCATCTGAGAACAACAACAAGATCCCTTTTGGATTGTAGATCCGATAAAGTGCCAAGGAAGAGGTGCCATCTGCACTGGGCCCCGAGGGGAAGGGAACAAACCCTTCAACAGGCAGAGGTGAGGCAGGGCCGGGCCTGGCTACCCATGCCCCTCTGTCCGCTGGTTCATGAAAGCTGCCTGGTCCAGCAGCCTCCCCTCCTGGTTATGCTTATAATCTTTGCAGGGCTATTGGCCATCCTGACCAGGGACTCGGGGAAGCTGGGTAATCTTGCTGTTGGTCTGAAGGTAAGGCGTTCCACCCTTCTGGGCCTCGGACGGAGGCCTCCTCTGTGAATGAAGACAGCGCTCAGCCTGACAAGGGGATTGAGGCTCAAAGGAAATGGGACCCGGGAATGCAGAGGCGAGGCACAGGGAGTACATACTCTCTAAACCTGCCCAGCAGCCTCACACGTGGGAGCTGCTGCTCAGCGGGTCAGCAGGGAGCCTGGGCACAAGGAGGGGTTCATGGCTTGGTGCAATCTCCCTTTCCTGCTGCGTGCAGACATGCTGTGGACAGGTCGCAGCATCAAAGGTCCTGCCCTAACCCGATTCAGGGGCTGGGTGAGCGGCCCTCCTGCCACACCCTCTCGTCAAGCGCTCATCACACTGTATTATAATGATGGTTTAGTAGACCAGTAGGCTACTTAAGACTGTTTAATATGTCTGTTTTCTGCTAACGTGCTTAGCACACAGTAGACCGCAAAGTATCTGTCCAGCCCTAGCTGGTTTGGTTCACTGGAGAGAGTGTTGACCCGAGGACTGAAGGGTCACCATTCCAGTCCAGGGCACGTGCCTCAGTTGCAGGCTCGATCCCCAGCCCCTGTCCCGGGCACGTGTGGGAGGCAACCAATCAATATGTCTCTCTCACATCAATGTTTCTCTCTGTTCCCCCCTCCCCTCTCTCTAAAAATCAATGGGAAAATATCCTCAGGTGAGGATTAAAATTTATATTTCTATATCTGTGCAGTGACCAAATGGGTGCGTTACCCTTCAGAGTCGAAAGTCCATCCCAATTAGAGTTGTTGGAGCCTCTCGCTCTGCCCATGTAAGAACCAAGACTTTCCCAGGCTATACTGGTCCTGCTTTAAGTCCGCCCCCTGGCAGTGACAATGATCTTAGCAGCCCAAGAAGCAGCAACCTCCCTGGTCATCTCTGCCAGCCAGGGACACACCAGGGACTCGTTTCTGGGTCCCTGAAGGCATCCTTTCCGCCTGCAGTTTAAGCAGACAAAAGACACCATTCAGTGACACTAAATACACAGACAACTCCAGGGGGAAAGAACATGATAAAAACCCCACCCCACAAGTAAACATGGCCGCATGTTTGAACGTTGGCTGCCCAGTGCAACCAGGAGGGCCTCCTGACATTTGCAGAGGCCAGGAGAGCAGATAAGACTGCTGGCCTCAAAGACCTCCTCCCATCCCACATGGTCCCACCCCCATACTTGCTGGTATGTTCCCTCACTGGCCACGCCCCTCTGCCCCCCCCTCCCCCCATCATATTTTCAAAGCATCTCCTTTAGGCTCCCTTTTCCACATCCCTGAGGCCCAGGTTGGGAGGCCTCACTGGTCTGCAGCTGTGGGTAAGTCGTTGCCACAGAGCCCTAGTTTCTGGTTATCACTCAGGAATAACCTCATGAGATTATTCTGAGGATTAAATGAGATACAAGACAAAACTCGGGCACACAGTTGGACACCTATGTCCTGCACCTCTCTTTCCCCGACCCCCCAGTCCCTGCACTTACAGCATCTCACAGTCTGCCCCACCTGGCCTCCCAGCAGCCAGACTCACAGGAAACAAAGAAACTCCCTCCCTCGGGGTGACAGGAGGGAGGAAGGATCTAGTCATGGCCACGGAAGGTTGCTTGCCAGTTGGATGCGTTGAGGTAAGGGTGGCGGCTGGCAGTGGTCAGAGGCGTAGCTGTTAGAGCAGAAGCCAGGGCTCAGTGTCTTTCTATCACCAGCCATGTGACCTTTGGGCAAGTCCTTGGCCTTCTCCGTGCCTCAGTTTCCTCCCCTGTGAAACAGAAGTCTACCCCTCTGCCCTACCTACTTCACAGGGTCTTTGAGAAGAAGGCGCTGTACCGATGTGAGCAGCAGTGATGAAGAGTGGGGCTCAGAGGGCCTGGGAGTTGAGCGGGTACAGACAGGGGCAGAAGCTGCTTCTCCCAGGGGGTGGTCACCCGCTTTGCACCCAGTTTTAGGACCCCCACACCAGGCCCCACACAATACTCAGCTCCCACCAGGACAGCTCTTCCCTTCTGCCAATCAAAGCTGCTTGCTGTTTTGAAGCAAAAATCTCTCCCTCCTTCTCCTCAGTGTCTTCTGGAGACACTATCCACTCCAGTTTCTTCTCTCTCCCTGCTTAACTCAGCAAGTCACCTCCCTCAGGAAGCCCTCACAGATTAAGCACATCCAGCCTCAAAAACTCTTGCTCTGAGCACATCCCCCTGCCTTTGCGTTAACTCTTGGAAGGCAAAGGCCACAGAATGTATCCTCCCATGGCCAGCACCTGACACTATGCACCCAGGAAATAACTACTGTTAAATATGTACAGAGTGTAATACTGGAACAGTTTACAACGGTTAAAATTTCTGTTGTTAAATATTTAAAGAGTTAGGAACACTCCACTACGCAAGAGACAAGAAGCCCCAGTGGGCAGGGGCCCTGCTCATCTCTCCTTGTAACAGGGGTATACAACCTGCAACCAGGTTGTGACCAGCTAACTCCACTCAAGCTCCTTGGCTGAATCCTGCTGCACCATCACCAGGCGGCAGAGCAGGGTATCGCAGTGGTTGAGAGCAAGGACTCCGGCGTTTAGATCCTGGCTCAACCCCTTACTAGCTAGGTGACCTTCAGCAAGTAACTTAACTGTTCTGAATCCAAAAATAAGGAAAACACCCAGTTCCCCCTCGCTGTCGTGAAAAGCACAAGAGAAACTGCAGGCAAGTCATTTTCACCGTGGCTGGCACACATTGAGCGCCAATACATCGAGGCGTGTGAGTATGACAAGACTTGATCCCAGCTGCAGCCTGCCGCAAAAACAGTCACCTCGTCCTTTCTCCGCTGTTCAGACTTGCCTTTGTCTTTTGCAGAATGCAATATACAAAGACAGCTCAGGCAGACAAAGAAGAATTACGTAGAAAAGGGAGGGGGGAAGTATGGACAGAACCAGTTAACTGTTAACTTCCTTCTGTTGGCCAATCTAGCCAACTACCTGCATCACCACCCCTTCCTGGAAGAGGTGCTCCAGAGGTAACTGAACTTCAACCACATTCATTGAGTTGAATTAGAACAGGGAACACAAGCCACTCCTGTTGTATATTCTGAACTGGACACGGAAGGCTGCTGGTGTTTCTTAGCAGATCTCTGTGGAGGGGAGCCAGACCGAGTAGATAAAAAACAGGATGCCCCATTAACTTTGAATTTCAGATAAATAACGATTAACTTTTTAATATCAGTATGCCCCATGCAATATGTGGGGCATACTAATACTAAAAAAGTATTTGTTGTTTAACTGAAATGCAAAGTTAATGGGGCATCCTATATTTTAGCTGGAAACTCTACCCAAGGGCACAGAGTAAAGATTAAAATCTTCTCTCTGCCCCACAACCTACCGGCCCTTCCTGTATTCTAATCAGGCAATCTGGAAGCACTCCTTCCTTTCGGCCCCTGTGCATCGCAAACGAGATAAGTGGGAGCTTTTTCTGAGCTGCTGAGTCCAGCGACCTGTCTTGTCCAGGTGCCCGGCACAGAGCCAGGCACATAGTAGGTGCTCACATTCCTCATTCATTCCAGGCTGCTTGAGCTCTAGTTGGGAGCGTGAATCTGATGGGCTAGGCCAGTGGTCGGCAAACTCATTAGTCAACAGAGCCAAATATCAACAGTACAACGATTGAAATTTCTTTTGAGAGCCAAATTTTTTAAACTTAAACTATATAGGTAGGTACATTGTTATTAACTTAATTAGGGTACTCCTAAGCTGGCCTTTGCTAAAAACGTCCTCAAGCTGATAGAGGTACGTTCGCTGAGGTCGACCCCTTCCAACTCTCCCATCCACACTCGTCTTGTATACTTG
>NW_005363061.1:1315511-1418467 GCF_000412655.1 Myotis brandtii
GCGGTCCAGCCCCCCAGCCCCCCAGCCCCCCGCGGGGAAACGTGAGCACGTGCTGGGCCGGGGCGCTTCTGGGGCTGCGGGTCTGACCTCTCCCCGTTGGAGAGCCTGGGACCCCGAAGCCTGAGGCCCCGAAGCTAGACCGGATGGTAAGGGGCGGGCAAGTGTGCGCAAGGAAAATGATAATAAAACCCCCAGCTCCGGGCCCACGCGCCCCATTTCTGAGGTCAGAGGCCTCCCTCCAGAAGCTGTCAATTCAACACCTTCACCACGATAAAAATTTCTTTAAAAAATCCACCCAAATGCAGCAAGGATGTAAGCAAGCAGCAGTGGTGGAATTTCACCCCATTTTAATTTGAAGTGGAGTGTGTGTGTGTGTTTGGGCAAGATAGGCTGCCAGAGGCCTGATTACCATATTAGTGATTCAGAATAGATGTTTGAGCTCAAGGAAGAAAGCCGCACATGAGACACCACACACACACACACACACACACACATCACCACCACCCCCAGCAGCAGCTCTGCTGTTTCCCACTGGATTCAATAGAATCCTCTTAGTCATTAACATATTATTTTGCTCAAGCACTACTGTACATTTGATTCTCTACATTCAAAATATTTTCAGATCATAGCAACCAAGGGTTCACATTTCTCTCATTTTATAGCACAGCCTCTTAGAGCTGCAAGGAGCTTTAGAAACTAGTCCAACCCCCTCATTTACAGATGAGGAAATTGAGGCTTAGAAACATGTGGTTTGCCCAAGTTCCCCGTAAAGAGAAACAGCCCTTGGGGTTCTATGTCTCAGGGCTCTTTGCACTACATTAAAAGCACTTTTGTCTTTTTTATTTCCCTTGTGATATGACAGGATTTGGGACCCGATTTTAAATCAGTGAATTTGAAGAGGTTTCCTACTATTCCTTAGATGGTCTTAAAATAAAGTGAGGATTAGATTTTCAAATATAAGCAAATTTTGTTACAATAGTCAGTCTGCCTGGCTGGTGTGGCTCAGTGGTTGAGTGTTGACCCATGAACCAAGAGGTCACCGGTTCAATTCCTGGTCAGGGCACATACCAGGGTTACGGGCTCAGTCCCCAGTGGGGGGCATGCAGGAGGCAGCCGATCGATAATGTTTCTCTCGTATGGATGTTTCTATCTCTCTATCCCTCTCTCTCTCTAAAAATCAATAAAAACACATATTTTTAAAAGTTGTTTTTTTTTTTTAAAGTCGGTTCTGCCATTCCATGTCAGCCCAAAGATCAGAGTGGTGAGTAGTGAGGTGCTTATGTTCTTTTCTACTCCTGGGGATTGGAAAGCCTTCCTCCTGCTAACACTCCACTTGTAAGTATAGACAAGTTTTCATCTTTAGACTGGAGAGCATTTAGTTTGTTTCCTGATGACTTGGAAGCAAGCATTTACTCAAGGCCTACTATGTGCCTGGCTCAGCACAGACTTCTTTAAAAAAGAATGACATGGGGATATAAAGTACAGCATAGAGAATATAGTCAATAATCTATATATATAAAAGCCTAAGTGACTGTTATGACCCGTTGACCGAACAACCGCTCGACTGGTCGCTATGATGCGCACTGACCACCAGGGGACAAACGCTCAACACAGGAGCTGCCCCCTGGTGGTCAGTGCGCTCCCACAGCCAACCTCTCGCAGCTGGCCAATCTCCCAGGGTCCTTCCCCCTCGGCCGGCCGGCCCTGATCGACCCCGATTGGGACTGGGCGAGAGATGGCCCCAATTGGCCCTGATCGCTGGCCAGGCTGAGGGACCCCAGCCATGCATGAATTCATGCACTGGGCCTCTAGTATTGTAATAACTAGGGATGGTGTCAGATACGGGTACAAGACCTATCAGGGTGATCACTTTGGAAGATATCTAAATGTCTCATCACTGTTGTACACCTGAAACGAATATAATATTGTATGTTAACTGTAATTGAAAAACAAATTTTAAAAAAGAGAGAATGAATTGGGGCCAAGAGACAGGTCTGTGTGGGAGGCTGTGGGGACTCTGAGGGGAGGAGTAATTAAGCTATCCAATGGCATGTGGGTAAGAAGGGCTTCACCCGGCAGGAAGGGATTTTGAGTAGAGCCTAAAAGGATGAGAATTCAAAGGGGAGAGAGAGCGAGAACATTCGAGGCAGAGGGAGTTGAGATTGGGTGTGTCGGAGCATCAGGCTGGTATCAGGTACACGCGGGTTCAGTTCAAGATACAGCCATGGGCCTCATAGCGACATTTTGGTCAATGATGGATGTCAGTAGTCCCATAAGATTATAATGAGCTGAAAAATTTTTATAGCCTCGTGTCGTAGCCATGGTGAGGTCGTGGTGCAGCGGGTTACTCATGTGTTTGTGGTGATGCTGGTGTAAACACACCTACTGCGCTGCCAGTGGTATAAAAGCACAGCAATACAGTTACATACAGTACAAAATACTTGATCATGATAATAAATGACTATGTTACTGGTTTATGTATTTACTGTATTTTTTATTGTCATTTTAGAGTGTACTCTTTCTACTTATAAAAAAAAAAGCCCAAAACAAAGTTTGCTGTAAAATAGTATGCCGTGTTCTTCCAGCCGCAGCCTCGTACAGCTTGTGTTTACCTGTCTCTCAACTATACCATTTTCTCTTGTGTTTGATTTAACCTCATTTTTATTTTTTTTTGTACAGTCACATGCTGTACAGGCTTGTAGCCTAGGAGCAACAGGCTACCCATACAGCCTAGGTGGGTAGTAGGCTGCCCCATCTAGGCTCGTGCAAGTGCTCTATGATGTTTGCACAATGACGAAATCACCCAAGGACGCAGTTCTCAGAATGCATCCCCGGTGTCAAGCGGCGCACGGCTGTACCTAACCCTCAGAGCCTTGGTGTCCCCATCTGTAAAAAGGGATCACAATTCTGACCTCCTATGAGCTCTCAGATTGACGTAGGGATTAAATGAGATCATGTATTTGATTTAATTAGTTCTATCTGACTGGTAGAAAGTGGTTTACAAACGTGATTCTAAAACTTTACTGTGCTTAGCAGCCACCTGGGGAATCGTGCTAAAATTCAGATTCTGGTTCAGTAGGTGTGAGGTGGGGCCCGAGGTTCTCCATTTCTAGCAAGCTCCCGGGTAGGGCTGTCAGTGCTGGTTCATAAATCACACTGTGCATGGCGAGGATTTCAGAGGCCGGTGACTAGGAGCATGAACTTTCATGTCAGAGAGTCCCGGAATGGGGTCCCACTTTCCTGGGATAAGCTGTGTGTCCCTGGGGAAGCCACTTCCCCTTTCTGAGCCTTAGTCACATCATCGGTGAAATATGGGCAATAATAAGTCCAACCTTACAGGGCGTGTGAGAAAGGAAACAAGCTAACGGATAGACATTAGTTAGAGGAGGGCCTGGAAGCCAGTGAAGGGTAGTTGGTGTTAAAGTATGGGTAAGAGGGACCGGAAGAAAGGGACATCGGGGCCAAATTGTGGGGACCTTGACTTTAGATCTTATTCTGTAGCTAGAGGGGAGCCACTGAAGGTTATTAAGAGAGTGATATGGTCATTAAAAAATAGCAGCAGTTACTGTGTGCCAGGCACTGTGCTAAATACTTTAAGTATCCTCCAGGTGAATTCATAAAACCCTATTGGAAAAATTATTATCATCCCCATTTAACAGGTGAGAAAACTGAAGCCCAGAGCGGCTCAGGAGCTCACTCTAGGTGACCCAGCTAGTAAAGAAGAGCCAGGATTAAAACCTGGACCACCTGACTCCAAACCCTGACCTCCTACCCACTTTGTTTTGCTGCCTGTGTTGAGAGTGCTGGAAACGGACATTAGTAAAAGACATCGTTCCCCTTATTTAATAACTTGTTCATTCAACAAACATCTCCTGAATGCTTAGCATTATACTATGGGTTTCAAACCATTCATTCATTCATTTACCATATCCTCATGGAGCCTTACTGAGCACAAGGGCATGTTCTGGGCACTGGGGATGCAGCTCTGATCAAGACCAAGTCCTGGCCCCTGTGGAATGATGAAGACGTGGTTTTGCTCTGAAGGAGCACAAATGTTATACGGCACAGAAGGTGAGAATCTGAGTAGAATACTTTAGTGACAGTTCACATCGGACAAAATCTTTCTTAGATCTGATTGAAACACAGGCGGACTTTTTGTAATGTTTCCCTTTACATACCAATGACGTATTTATTCCATCAACATGTTTGAGCAGTTAATGTGTGCTAGACAACACGCATGTCTCTGAGAATAGGGAAGAAAGAGGAATCAGACATGACAGCCAGCTGCTGTGGCGGCTCCTTTGTTTAGCGGGGAGTCAGACACCCTGTCTTTACAAGGCTGGTTGATGAGTGACACAGTGGCCTTCGCAGAGCGGTTTCAGGCTATGGAGGTATTTTCATGTACAGTTATCTAATCTGACTGCCCCGATCTGGTAAAGTAGACTGTGAAAGTGATTACTGTCAGGTGTTACAGATGAATACACTGAGGCTCTGGGAGGTCTGTTCAAGGTTATCCGCTGCAAGGGGAAATGCCGGGACATGCGCAGGCAGCCCGAGCCCCGGGCCTGCCACCCTGCCACCCAGCTGAGCGCTCCGTGCATCATTACGGAGACTCTACAAGAGCCTTATCAGCCAGGAAACCATTCCTTTCAGCCACAGGTCCTGTGGTGCCTGGGGACATTCCACGAATGGTGACATCCCAGGAGGCCTCTGGCTCTCCAGGTGTTCCTCCTGCCTTAGGTGTGGAGTTCCCGAGCGAGGTGGTGCTCCTCACTGTGGCATTTCCAACTTCGGAGGCCACCTGGGGCAGGGGACGGGCCTTCCTGAGAAATCGCGCCTCCTCCTTCCTTGGCACAGGAACTGGGCCTCTCCCTCCTGCTCGGGACCTTGGCTCTCGTTCACCTTCCTCACCCACGGCACCTGCTGGCTGCGTGTGCAGTGAAGATATGACACCTGCCGAAACCGGTTTGGCTCAGTGGATAGAGCGTCGGCCTGCGGACTGAAGGGTCCTAGGTTCGATTCCGATCAAGGGCATGTACCTGGGTTGCGGGCACATCCCCAGTAGGAGATGTGCAGGAGGCAGCTGATCGATGTTTCTCTCTCATCGATGTTTCTAGCTCTCTATCTCTCTCCCTTCCTCTCTGTAAAAATTCAATAAAATATATTTAAAAAAAAAAGAAAAGAAGATATGACACCTTGTGGTTCACAGTAATTGTAGCTGTGTTCGTCCCCAGGCCATCCTGGGTAATGCAGCCCCAAATAGCCCACCTCTCCATATATGCTTAGATACGTTCCCAGGGCTGACTTTCCCCTCTGTGGCAACTTGTGTCATGAGCCCTATTATAAAACGTTGCGGGCTCTCTCACACTTCTGTGAAATTCGTGCTCGTTGCTGCTATTCCCAGAGAGGATGTGAGAATGAGGGCAGGGGGCTACAGCGGGCACCGTGAGGAGGAGGCGTGGAGGTCTTAGGACCCAAATAATTGAGCAGCTTTCACTTTTTAAAAAATATATATTTTATTGATTTTTTACAGAGAGGAAGGGAGAGGGATAGAGAGTTAGAAACATCAATGAGAGAGAAACATCGATCAGCTGCCTTCTGCACACCCCCCACTGGGGATGTGCCCGCAACCAAGGTACATGCCCTTGACTGGAATCAAACCTGGGACCTTTCAGTCTGCAGGCTGACGCTCTATCCACTGAGCCAAACCGGTCAGGGCGAGCAGCTTTCACTTCTGGCCCGCTCCACTGGCCTGAGAAATGAACGCACTGAGCTTCTCCCCTGCTGGACAGACTCCCTGAGGCCTTCACCTCCTCATCCAGGAGGGCTTTATCGAGCTCCTATTATGTGCTCGGCACATTCCTGCCCTCCCAGACTTGGGGACTTTGTTGTATCTGCAACTTTGGAAACATATGGGCTCCTCTCCCCAACTATTTTGCGACTGCCCGAGCTTCCTGGACACCCCACTTCCTGGACACGCCGCTTCCTGGGTTTTTCTGCCCCTCCCTGTCACTCATTCTTAGTCTGCTTCAGTCATCCCTTAAATGTTGGTGTTGTTCCTCAGGGCAGCAGCCCGGGGAATTCCTGGAGCGGTGCACCCTGGCAGCTGAGCAGGTGGCTGGAGCAACCTTTACCTGTAGGGCTCAGAGCTGCTGACAAAATGCCTCCTTCTCCCACCCTCTGGCAGTGCCGGGGAACTGGGGTGTGTCTAGAATATTCGAGGACACATTTTTAAAACAGCTCTGACCTCAAACAAGGGGCCGGAGCTGGAATTACCTACCTACTTCGTGTCTGCTCATTCCTGTCGTTGGGGACTGAAACCTAAATGTCTAGGGCCAGGCCCGGGGAGCACATGTCAGGAGAGGGACGGTTAGACCCAAGGAAGCCTGGGAAGGACATGGCATTGTCCCTGCCCTCGCAGGCTGGTGAGGATGTGGACAGAGGCCCATAGAAAGGCAGGGGCATTGCAGAGTAGCCCAGCGGTCCTGCCGCCATCTCCCCTCCCCCGCCTTCGGGAGGCAGCTGGAACCCAAGCCACAGACGGCAGGGGAAAGGTTTCCAGTAGAGAAAGCGCCCGGTCTCGGTGGGCTGGTGTGCAAGGGCGGAGAGCCCAGAGGCAGGCAGATGGGCCGAGGAAGGGATGGTGGCTCCAGCTGCTGCCCACCCCTCGGGATGGCCTGCACTTCTCCCTGCAAGAACCAGTCCTTTGGTCTCTGCTTCCGTGAGTTTGTTTCTATTGTATTTGTTCATTTATTTTTTAGATTCCACATATGTGAAATGTTCAAGCACTTGCCTTTCTCTGACTTATTTCACTTAGTACATTATCCTCTAGGTCTGCTCATGTGGCAAATAGCAAGATTTCACTTTTTTTTTAATGGCTGAATAATATTCCATTAAATATACATACCATTTCTTCTTTATCCATTCATTTATCAATGGACACCTAAGCTACTGCCCAATCTTGGCTCTTGTCAAGAATGCCACAACTGATGGTTGCCAGGCAGGAGGGGGGCTGGCAGAGTGGGTGAAAAAGATCAAAGGGATTAAGAGGTGCAAATTGCCAGTTATGAAAATAGTCACGGGGATGTCAAGTACAGCATCAGGAATATAGTCAATAACATTGTGATAACTATGTAGGGTGCCAGATGGGCACCAGAGTCATCAGCAGATCGCTTTGTAAGGTATGTACAAGTCCAGCCACCATGTTGTACACCTGAAACTAACATAATATTGTATGTCATCTGTACTTGAAAAATACATTTAAAAAAAGAATCATTCCTTTATTTGGCCAACACCCTCGGCACTGTTCCCTGCTGGCCACCCCTACAGGCAGCCATCACCTGGACGGGGTGGGCGAGGCCCAGGGAGGGGGCCTCCCCAGAAGTCGATTTACTCCAGCAGCAAGTTACCAGTTTGACGGATGCACAGAGACTTTCCTTGAGCAGGACTGAACATAGGACAGGCGAGTTACAAAGCGGGGAGGCCTTTGTGGGAACATGTCCCTGGGGGTGGGGGGTCAGGTAAAGAAGGCTGCTTCTGCCATCTGGAAGGCACAGTGGGGCTGCCCACCGTTTGCTGGGCCCTTACCGTGCAGATCCTATACTGTGTTTTCTTCTCATGACAACTCTGTGCTACTGGCCCTGGCTCTCTAGATGACCTCAGAGAGGTCAAGTGACCTGTCCAGGCTCACACAGTCAGTGGCAGAGTCTGGACGGGGACCCAGGTCTGCCTGACTCAAAGCTGGTGCCTTCTCCACTGGGGTGCATGGGACTCAAACGTTTGTTTAGTTTATGCTGGCTGCGCACATCAGCGATTTAGAGCAAGGAGAGAGCCAGCCTCTCCTTCATTTTACTGGTAAGGAAAATCAGGCCCCGAGGGATGAAGAGACGTCCCTCAGGCCCAGTGACCCAGAGGGAGTGAGGGCAGAATCCAGGCTGCGGAAGTCCTGGCCACTCTCCCATTCCCCTGCACGCCCCATCTCATCTGGACTTGCCATGGTAACCAACCCTCCTTCAGCGTGGGAAGCAAAGGCTGACTAGCGGTTACCTAGCAACTCCCCATAACCAGGTCAGACGGAGCAGGGGGAGGGAGGCGCCCCTCGCTGCGCACCCTGGGGAGTTCTGACCTGTTGAGATGGAATTGCCCACATCAGAATGTGCTCACAAATGACCCTGGGTAGAGCCATACCTGGAAGAACCTGCGCTGCAGAGGCTCAGTGAGTTGCTGGGATTTATGACACGGATCAGGCTGGCTGGGGCCTCTGTCCCCACGGCAGACACAGGGCCTCATTATGCACGGTCTGCTTTCTGTGAATAGCACGGAACCTGACCCCACTGACGTGCTGGCTTCATCTGCATGTGGAAATCCATACAGGAGGGTGGATGGAAGGGTGAGTGTGTGTGAGACACAGACGCTGTGTGTGTAGTGTGTGTCTGTCTGTCTGTCTACATAGGCATTTTGACTTAGAGGGGAAAAGCTGGGGAGCTGTGCTCCCTCACACTGCCATCTTGTTCCTTAACTATCTCGAGACATGTTTATGGAATGGTCTGGTCATGTAAGATACGAATTTTTTACTATTCCCTGTAGATTGGGTCTTGACAGCCACTGCCCACCTCATTCATTAAACAAATATTTATTGAGCCTCTGTATGCCATGCACAGTGCTAGATGCTGGGCAGACAACAGTTTACAAAACAGAGATGACTCCTGCCCCCAGGGAGCTTACAGTCTAATAGTCACACAAGTCAGTCTAGTGCCGTCATCTAGTGCTACTCAGGCAAAGCACCGGCAACCGCGAGGCGGTCTAATGCAGGCGGACGTTCCCCGCCCACGGGCCCTATAAGGCCCGAGAAATCGTTTGGTCTGGCCCTGCCATGGCATTAGGGGTGAGTTAATGGCAACCACGAGGCGGTCTAAATGCAGGCGACGTTCCCCGCCCACGGGCCCTATAAGGCCCGAAAAATCATTTGGTCTGGCCCTGCCATGGCATTAGGGGTGAGTTAATTAAATGTTTGACCAAATATAGCAGGCTAATTTTTAAGTTGATAATTTTGTATGGCCGCGAAAGATGTTGTATATATCCAAATGGCCCTTGGCAGAAAAACAGGTTCCCCACCCCTGGTAGTGGGAAGGATGGTTTTAGATTAGGGGCCAGAAAATTACAATTTGAGAAAGTGACACTTAAACCAAGACCTAAGATGCATAGCAATTAGCCAGGCGAAGAACAGGGGATGTGGGATGGTTTTAGATTAGGGGCCAGAAAATAACAATTTGAGAAAGTGACACTTAAACCAAGACCTGAAGATGCATAGCAATTAGCCAGGCGAAGAACAGGGGATGCATTCCAGGTAGAGAGAACAGTGGGTACAAAGGACGTGGGGACAAATCCTTGGCCATCTGGAGGCTGAGTGAAGGCCAGTGGGGCAGGAGCATGAAGGCAAGGAGGGGAGAGGCACCGATGGGGACTGGGGAGGGAGGCAGGGGCCAGACCTCACAGGGCCACACTTAGGACTCTGCATTTTAACCCAAGTGCGAGGGGCAAGGGAGTAATGCAATCAGATTCCTGGTTTACAGATTGCTCTGTGTGGAGAAGGGAGTAGAGCAAGAGGGCAGCAGGGAGAAAGGTGAGGAGGTTGGTTCTGTTGCCTAAGGGAGAGATGTTGCTGGCATGGCTGTGGTCATGGAGAGAGTGAAGGAACCTGAGCAGTATTTAAAAAAAGAATTGACACGATGTTTTTCTCTTGCCCTTGCCTTGCTATAGCTAGGCCGAACTGTCGACTTCAGACAGACAAATGGCAGATGTTCTGGCCGTGCCCATCTGCCTCCTATGCGGCCTGGTTTGCTTTGGGCTGGCTCAGATCTAAGGCTGTCACACGGGCCACTCCCCTGCCTCCCAGCAGGCCCACACCTGATGGTGGGAATCAATTTTGTTTAAAGATTTCCTGAGAAGGCTTTCACAACGTGTTCAGTAACCTCTGCTCATGTTTAAAATGATTACTATTCGGAAATCCCAGTTTGTACTTCACCTGAATGCCCCTCCCCCTAAAATTTCCTGATGCTTGATGGAGATAAAGATGCTATAATAATAATACATCACCTGGGCAGCCAAATATGACGTCATAATGACAGCTCTGAATCATGTCTCTCTGTCCCACAGCCCAAGCGACTTATTTGTTAGCAACAAAGAAAGATGCCCTAATGTCCCGGGAAAAGGGATCCGAGCAGCTGTTTAGCTCACTGCCGAGTCCTCTGCCCTTGTGCTCAAAGTGTGGTCTGTGGCTCAGCAACAGAACTTCTGAGACTGGTCGAAAGGCAGGATTGAGTCAGGACCTGCATTTTAACACACTCCCCAGGCAACTCATGGGCACATTTATTTTGAGAAGCACCAGCTTAGATCACCCCAAGGCCGTCTAAACGTGGGTGGGCAGGGGCAGGGGCCAGGCATTTGAAACGCAGCGAGCCTCGGCACGCGGGACGCGGCATGCCGTTGGTGAGACCCAACTGGTCCGACAGGAACTGGGTTTTCGCTGGAAGTTCCCTGCTCCCAAGTCCCACAGGGCATTGCAGCCGGATTCAGAGACAGTGTGCCGTTTCCTGGTTGTGCAGCCTGAGAGGCACTGGTGGACGAGCCCTGGGGCTGAGATGCTATCGGGTGGACGCACTCGCAGGCGCTCCCCCAGCCGGCACCAGGGCCCAGGAGGGTCAGCCTCCCTCCCCCGGCGTGGACGGTGTGGGCCTTGTCCCCTTAGCTTGGTCCCTAAGGCCCTTGTTCTCTGGGTGGCACCTTCCTTCTGAACTGAGCCATGTAACGAGCAGGCTATTTTGGCACCTCAGTTAAAATGACTCCCACAGTGGCCTCTGGTGGAAGAGAAGGTCCAGGCCCGGGGTTCTGAAAGCTCTGCCCACACTGTGCGGTCAGCCTCTGCGGGCCAAGGACTCCTGCGCCGTGTGTGTGTGTGTGTGTGTGTGTGTGTGTCTCACTAGGCACAGCCCCGGCAAAACAAGGCCCTTGTCTTATTATCGCTTTCTTGAAAAGTGTTTCAAGGCACGAAATCCAGGCCAGAACCAAATCTTCTCACTCTGTCCTCACTGGGGCTGATCCTACATAATCAGACAGACAGATCCCGTTTGTGGGCTGTTTAAAGCATATGGGTTGTAAATACTGTACAATCAGACATTAATTCTGGCTTTTATTTTCCTTAACGTGTTCACATTGCCTCGCACCAAAAAGCTGATCGAGTCCCCTTTGCCTCTGCTCTGTCTTCATTCCTGTGGTGCCTTTGCCCCTACCTGCTGGCTTCATCTCTCTGCTCCAATTCCTCCTCCCACCTGCCTCCGCCCTCCTCCGGAGCTGAGCCTGCTGACTCCAGCATCTTCCTGGCCTGTCCCACTTAACCTCTTGCTCCCTCCCCTCCCTCTGCGCCTCTCACGCGGCTCCTTCATCTTGTGAAACATCTTCGCTACTTTTTCCTTCCTGTGCTTTCATTTTCAGAGGCTACAAGACGCCCCTCACTCACGCTCGCCTCCCCCTGCTTCTCTCAGGCGACTTCCTCTCCCCTCCTGCGACCCATCACGGAGTCCCTTCTTGTCCTGTTTTTCTCTAAAGGTGTCCTGGGGAATCAGAGAATCGTAGAATTCAGGGTCAAAGGGAGATAGCCCGCATTACACTGACAGTTACTTCTGAGTCACAAACTCTTTCTTTTGCTTATATGACCTTCAATGATGGTTGTCCCCGTCCCTCCTTAGAGCAGCAAGGATGCAAGGACGAAGGAAGAAGAAACAGACCCCCACTCACCCCGCATGCCCCTCACTAACACACTCAAACCAACCCTTTTTTCACACGCACAACCTCCTAGGTGCCCTGATGCAGAGCTGTGCTCCCAGCTACCCTAGGACACTGAGCGCCCTTCCCCAGGGCCCCTGTTCCCCAGCCTGGCTGGTCTGTGTTATGCCCAGGGGTGGGTCCTGGGAGACACAGTCCACTTTGAGGTGCTGAGGAGAGACGGTGGGGGGTTCCTTTCCCCAGGTGCGGCTCTTGGTGGAGGGAAGGTGCCAGCCCAGGTCCAATGGTCAGGGGAACAGGAAGCTCATCTAAAAGCCAGGCCCACCCAGGGTCATGTTCAACCAACCAATTAGCCAATCACTAGTCAGTGCTCTTGTGGCGTGGGCTTCTGTCTGTGCCGCTGGGCAAGGCATCTTCAAAACGCAGAAAACAAGAGAGAAAACAAACAGAGCCCCAAAGAGACACCCTGTAACCACAGAACAATGACTCTCCCACCCGGCATGCTCGGCCAGGGGTCCTCCGAGCACTTTACAGAAGCTAGGGTGCTGCTTTCTTAGAAGCCGGGGACACAGAGCTCACACCCAGGTTCGCCCCTGGGAGGCCTGTGCAAGTCCCTTCACTTCCCCGTGCGTGGCCCTCACGGTGTCCCCGTGTCTCCACGCCAGCCACAGGACGAGGAGCAGCCAAGGAGCAGCCACTGAAGGAGAGGGAGGTGCCGGCCTTGCCCAGGCCTCACACCCAGCTGCTCTAGCTCAGACTGGAGCGGCTGCACCCTAATTCTCAACCCAGCACGCTCTCCCTGGGAGAGCAGGAGGGAGGCTGCCCTGCAAACCCTCGGGGTGAGTCGGGCGCGCAGGTGAGCCAGAACATGCCCCGCTGAGTCCTGCCCCACCCTGCGGTTCTGCGTCCAGCTCCGGGTGTGGATCTCTGCTCAGCTCCTTGAAAATTCCCAAGACCAGGGGGAAGTGGTGCCATCTTTAGGAGAGCAAGGATTTCTGTTTCCCTGCTCCCTCCTCCCCCAAGCGCCCCCACCTCCGGCACACCCCTTGGGGGGGTGGGGCAGAAAAACAAGTATGAATATAAGCTTCCACCTGAGTTCCTTTCATATCAACTAATTAACCAACTAAATTGCCAATAAATTACTGTTATAAAATGTGTGTACCCATAGGCATATATGTGTGTGTATGCGCGCACGCGTATATGCAGTTCCAGCCTTTCCTCCTTGCTTCCTCTTGCAGGCAGCTCAGACACAAGCCTCCGACCCCGGAGAAGGGCTTCACCGGATCATGGGCGCCACGTAGTTGGCAGGGAAGAGGCCCAGCTTGTTGTGCAGGCGGCCTGTCCACCAGGAGGGGTTGGAGCTGTCCAGGACCTCGACCACCTCTCCGGAGCGGAATCCCAGCTCGTCATCCTCCAGGGCCTCGAAGTCGTACAGCGCCTGGGCCCACCGCACTCGCTGTTGGGGGAAATCACAGGGGGTCCTGCTGAGTTGGGGCGGCCTCCGAGCCACTGTCACACAGAAGAGAATCTGCTGGCTTTGACATCCAGACAAAGTCCTCGGCGAGCAGCCTGCCCTGAAGGCTGATGTTGCCTCTCCAGAGACAGTTCACCCCCCGCTGCGACGGAAAGCAGATGTGGGCTGCAAGGCCCTGAGCTCCAAGTCACCAGAGTCATCGTCGAGGCTCAGGACTTGGGCTAACAGAGCCTCCAAGGCCCCAAGAAAATCCTCGAGGACGACTCTCCCTACGTCGACAGGTGCTCTTTCTACTTTGTTCACGTGACAAACAGAACGGCAGTGCCCAAATGGGCATCTCCCTCCACCAGAACCAGAGCCAAGAAATGGGAGAAGGACGGGGCAAGGCTGACGGCCAGCCGAGAACAAGGGGCTGGATTGTGCTGGGCTGGGACCAGCCCCACGGGAACACTCCCCCCATGGCCACTATTTGGGTTCCCACTACCTCTATTTGAGCTCCGTGCAGTTTGGCATCTTTCCTGGAGAACCAACCGTTTCTCTAATTGCCTATCTTACCTCCTCCATTGGGCCCAGAGGGAAAGTTCACGTACCCCGGCCACCTGGAGTTGCACTGGGTCTGTGTGTCTCCGGTGCATGAGGGTGGCATTCATTTCGCTGCCCATGCCCATGCCCAGGCCACAGTGTCCGTCATTTATGTCAAGGCTGCCTCCACGGCGCTCCTAGAAACAGACGCAAGAGAGGAGCTGTCATCACGCCACCAGAGCATCCCTCACTGTCTTCCCCAGGCCTTGCTCGGATAAACACAGCCAGGGTTCCAGTAATCCTTGCTGATGATGGCAATAAACCAGCCGTGGGCAAACTACGGCCCGCGGGCCGGATCCGGCCCGTTTGAAATGAATAAAACTAAAAAAAAAAAGACCGTACCCTTTTATGTAATGATGTTTACTTTGAATTTATATTAGTTCACACAAACACTCCATCCATGCTTTTGTTCCGGCCCTCCGGTCCAGTCTAAGAACCCATTGTGGCCCTCGAGTCAAAAAGGTTGCCCACCCCTGCCTTAGACCCTCGGGGGAGGGGGAGCTGGGTCATGTCTCCGGTGCATGAGGGTGGCATTCATTTCGCTGCCCATGCCCATGCCCAGGCCACAGTGTCCGTCGTTTATGTCAAGGCTGCCTCCACGGCGCTCCTAGAAACAGACGCAAGAGAGGAGCTGTCATCATGCCACCAGAGCACCCCTCACTGTCTTCCCCAGGGCCTTGCTCGGATAAACACGGCCAGGGTTCCAGTAATCCTTGCTGATGATGGCAATAAGCCCTATAGATGATGGCGAGAGGGGGAGGGATGACAAAGGTACCTAAGATTATGAAGACAAAGATGATGGCAGGTCCCATTTTTTCAATCAAGAAATGCTTATCAGGCCCCTACCATGTACTTCATACTGTTCTAAGCAATGGGGACAAGTAGCTGGAAAGAGAAGGTCCCTTGTCTTCACGGGGCATCAGTTCCGAGGGGGAATCATGCACATGTAAGTGATAAGTGAGCAGGGAGACGAATGTCTAAGTCTGCCTGGGTAATCAGGGAGGGCTTCATAGAGGAAGTGATGCTTGAATTCCAACTTAAAGGGGGAGCTCCAGGAAAGAGCATTTGAGGCAGAGGGGACAGCATATAAAAAGCCTCAAAGGCATGAAAGAAGATACAATGGGCTATGCCAGTAACTAAAGGTAGTGGAGCACTGCTGAAATGTGTGTGTCAGGGGAGCAGAGGGAGGTAGCAGGAGAGAGGCTGGGGGAACAGATATGTGCAGCTCAGAAAGGACTCTGTATGCCCTGCTAAGGAATTTAGGAACGATGTTATCTGGCAGTATTGTCCATCTCGGTAAGCCGCCTCAAATCCCATCTGGATAAGGCGGGGAGAAGTAAATAAATAAGTAAGTAAGTAAGGCTCCGCGGCAGGTGTTAATCCGTCTTTCTTGTAGATCGCCACAGCCAGGTGGGGTAAGGGACGTGAACAGATTTGAAATTGTGCTGATAGAAAAATGAAGCAATTGTTCCCTGAGTCCTTGGGGTAAGAAAGGGTGTGAGTGTGAGTGAGTGTGTGTGTGTGTGTGTGTGTGTGTGGTGTGTGTTCAGGCAGGGAGCAGTTTGATTCACACAGGCTTCTTTGCCAAAGCAGTTTCCATATCATATCAGGCAGGGAGCAGTTTGATTCTCACAGGCTTCTTTGCCAAAGCAGTTTCCATATCATATTTCTACCACTTGGGGCCCCAGCATCATCTTCTTCTTCTTCTTTTTTAAAAAAAATGTTTTTATTGATTTCAGAAAGGAAGGGAGAGGAAGAGAGAGATAGAAACATCAATGATGAGAGAGAATCATTGATCGGCTGCCTCCTGCACACCCCCCACTGGGGATTGAGCCCGCAACCCGGGCATGTGCCCTTGACTGGAACTGAATCTGGGACCTTTCAGTCCACAGACCGATGCTCTATCCACTGCGCCAAACTGGCTCGGGCCCCAGCATCTTCTTTACGAACTTCGTGAGACCTGCTGAGGGGCGGCCAGGCCAGCAGCCCCGGACCCCAGCAGAACCACGGCGTTTATTTGCTATGGCTGTTTCCAGCCTCGCGGGAGGCTCTCACCCAGTAAGTGGCAGTGGGAACAAGGTGACCTGAGCCTCGGTGTGGGGGTGGGGGAGAGAAGGGCCTGCCCCCCACCTCACTGTGCCCGCTCCATCCCTTCCAGATACCTGGTGAAAGTGGTGATGCTGCAGGTACCGCTGCTGCGCCGGTGGTGGGGCT
Source organism: Myotis brandtii (assembly GCF_000412655.1). NCBI lineage: Eukaryota > Metazoa > Chordata > Mammalia > Chiroptera > Vespertilionidae > Myotis > Myotis brandtii. The sequence continues at coordinate 1,331,563 of NW_005363061.1, forward strand.
GGGGGATACTGTGATGGAGGGGGCGGTGGGTGATCCGACAGCTTCCGGTTCATCGCAGGCCGGGTTTCTTCTCCCACAGCCCCACTGATATGTGGGCCTCCCTGGGGCCATCGGTCCAGGCTGTTGCCCCGGCGACCCTGGAAGAGAACAAAGATGATCCATCCTCCTCCCATGTCTCCTGGCTCTACCCCCCACTTCAGGCAGCTGTTCCCAGACTTTGCTCATGACAGCTCCGAGAAACTGCTGACAGGTTGGGGGGTATCTTAGAGAGAAGCCATGGTTCAGACCTTCAGATTCTCCTTTTTTGGGGATGTCAGGTCTCTGGGTCACAGACTGACACTTTCCATATGGTCTCCATTTAGTCCATTCCTAGTGGGCTTGTTTTTTCTCTGTGTAATCAAGCTTAGATAGTCTCTTTTTTATTCTGACACAATGCCACCCCTCCTTATCGCATGTTGCCACAATGCTGGGCATGCTACCCTCCAGATAAGCTCTGCTATTGACTTTGCATGATTCTGAACTGTCATTTATAGCCTGGTGATGAGACACAAACACAACCCTCTTGCAGCACCATGGAAACCAGGCCTGCACTGGGCATGCTGGGAGGAGCAAGGCCTTCTTCTTAAGGGTCTCCACCTCAGGAAGCAGAGGGTTATTTTTATGTAACAAGTGTAGAAGGGTTTAGTGTATGCCAGGCAGTGTTCTAAGCACTTTGCAGATACGAACGCATTTAGTCCAGTTTAGGGCAGTTTCATGTGGCCTCTCTATCTCTGCATGCACATCCTAGTAAATTAATACGCCTGTCCGTTCCCTGGTTACAATAATTCACAAGGTCTTGGCTGACCTTTGTTTTTCTTTCTGAGCTTCTGTGTGCACTTGGTGGGAACACCCTTTTCTCCTTTGATTGTAACTTCTCAGGCTGAAAAGCAGCCAATTACTTGAAAGGGACGGTTTCCTTTGTTTCCCCACAGCATGTGTTGCTTTGAAAGTCTCAATGCCTTTTCAGAACCCATCCCTGGGATTTCAGCTACTCCAGTCAACGCTTCTTCCTATACCTCTCTCTTATGTTTTTTCCTTTGAAAAGCATTTTATAAATTGTGTGTGTGCCTGTGAATTTACTCATGGAAGACAAGTTAGTATTTTCATTGCATCTACTATGGACCAGAATCTGTGGCAAGTGCTCTAACTATATTTTCTCAATTAATCCTCATAACAGCTCATTCTATACTCAGGTTTCTTTTTTGTTTTTGAAATTTTTTAAAAAATCCTCATCCGAGGATATATTTTTTATTGATTTTAGAGAGCGGAAGAGGGGTAATGAGAGAGAGAGAGAGACATTGATGTGAGAGAGAAACATTAATCAGTTGCCTCCCGTATGTGCTCCCAACTGGGGATCAAACCTGCAACCTGGGAATGTACCCTGACTAGGAATAGCACCCACAATCTTTTGGAGCACGGGATAACACTCCAGCCAAGTGAGCTACCGGCCAGGGCAGAAATGTTTCTTAACTTGGCTAAGTCATAGGATAGCTAGTGATGAAATCTGAATTTAAAGTTGGGTCTGTCTGATGCATTTTCTGTGAAAACAATATTCTATATTCCAAATTTTCCAAGAGCAAGAATTCCAGGACTATGCTAAGTACTATGAATCCTGTACTATGCTAAGTCTTCTACCCCAATGCCTCCTCTCCACCCCACATCCTGTCACAAAGCTCTAGCTCTGGGCCGAAACTGATGTAGTAATGTCGGTAACAAAATGACGGCATCCAGTGAGAGCTCACTGCACCGAGTGCGCGATGTGGTTAGGAACGACGTACGGGAAGGGGACGCATTATCTTCTCACCTTCACAACCATCCTAGGAGGTGGATAGCACTGACATCCCCATTTCATGGATGAGGAAACTGAGGATCAGAGACCTTTCCAGAATCACCTAGCTAGGGGTTTGAACTGAGATCTGACTTCGCAGTTATTCTACCTTTCAGAATCCTCAGAGGACCTGCCCATCAAATACATCGACTTGGTGGTTCATGTAAGACTCCAGCTGCCTAAAAATATCTAGATGGGCCGGGCCAGTGTGGCTCATTAGTTGAGGGTTGACCCATGAACCAGAAAGTCATGGTTCAATTTCTAGTCAAGGCACATATCCGGTTGCAGGCTCAATTCCCAGTAGGGGACTTGTAGGAGGCAGCCAATCAATGATTCTCTTTCACACTGATGTTTCCATCCCTCTCTCCCTCTCCCTTCCTCTCTCTGAAATCAATAAAAAAAATATTAAAACACTTTTTTTTTTTCAATCCTGAGATGGGCTGACCTGGTCCTCTCGCGTCCTATCCCTCAGGAAGATCTGCTTCTGTTTGGAGATAGAAGTTGTCCTGTAGTAGTCCACCAGCTTGTTGAGGGATGGAAACTTCTCTGTCCATAGGAAGTAGTTACCCTTGTTGTCTCTCATGACCTTGAAGTGCTGAACGTCATCCTCGTGCCTAGAAATCAAGGCAAATCCAAACTGTGTGTTACATGGTGACTGTGTCCCCGCCTTTGGGGTTGATGGCACCTGGGGATGCCAAGCGAGTTCTGTTAGGGCAGGACATGGAGATATGGGGAGCTTGCTCATCACTAGGCAGGTGGGCTGGGCCAGTCAAGCTCTAGGAGGAAAGGGCTGTTCAGGACACAGGCTGCACTAGAGCAGAAGGTAATGTGTCTTCTGACACTGGAGTCGACCTTTGACAAGAAAAAATGTGCCAAGTGCTTTAAAGACTATGAGGTCAAGGACCTTTTGACTATGTTTATCTGAAATGTGGCCACCCCTGGGAAATGTACTATGCTAAGCACTCTGTCAAGACTCAGAAGGGAGGGGTTCTCAAGCCCTTGTTATCTTTCCGTTATCGGAAATACCTCGAACCAGCTCCTTCAAGCCCATAGACTTGCTCTGGACAGTCAGACACTACCTTGAGAAATGTGTCATGCTTGGTCTCTACATCGGTCTCTTGGTCTTGCTTTAGTTTTGCATAAATAAGGTTGCAAAGCATTTTGAGCTTTTGGGGAAAGAAGTATTACATAGCATTGTAGCGTTTTCATGGGAACAGACTTCAGAGATTGTTGATCCTTATGTCTCCATGTCACAGCTGAGGATGCTGAGGCTCCGAGAGATGGAGGGCCTTGGTCAAGGTCCCCGCGAATGAATGGCAGAGCTGAGGCAAGAACCCCGGGTCTCTGACTCCTGCCTGCCACACCATGTGCACATGCTAACTGCTTTAGATGGGCATCTTTTAACACCAGCTGGACTCACAGGGCAGGGGCACATTTGTAGCGGGGTGGAGAGATTGGATTTTATTCATCACAAAAGGGAGGACTGGACCTTTACTAATAGCTCCAAGTGATTCTATCTAGGATATCAAGTTTATGTGTGAAATGGACACACATTTATATCTAAAAGTTAACTGATGTTAATAGTGCCAATTGCCTGATCCAGCAGAAAAATCAAGAATTTAGAGTGTCGGAGAGTAAAGCTACGTCTGAAGGATAGTGGCACTTTCTTAGGGATGGAGTTAGTGGTCTGTGCTCAGAGGGGACAGGAATTCCGATCACCAGTATCATTTACGTGCTGGGCTCTGCTCATGGGCAGGTGAACCCATGCGGTGACCTCTGCTTTGGCTGCTCTGGGGTGGTAACCAGCACTGTGCAATCATGGCCTGGCCGTTCACAGATGTTTCCTTCCCTGTAACACCACATAGCTCAGCTCATAGTCATTACCCCTCACATTTGGGTGAAGAGGAGGGAATATCCTTGCGGTATATTATTCATCCGCCGCCTCTGGCCAAAGACCACAAGAGTGAGAAACATTAACCCTTTCACTCTCATGAGCTGGGAGGGGGGGATGCCAGGATTTTGGTGGAGAGAGCGTGTTCTGCGAGGGGCAGAGAAAAGGCTAAAATTTAGTGTTTCAGATGCTTATCAAATGCTAAGTGACAGAACTACAATTAGCTCTTAATTATCTGTGCCCATGACAGAAAGCAAATGTGTAAATAAATAAATAAAAATGACTTCGCTCTGGAATGCATTACCCTACTTTTCTGCAGAAGATGAGCTCATGATTATGGTAATAATCACTGTTACAGAAGCTGCATTGCCTCAATAGCAGGGGAAGGCCTGGCGGAAGGCAAGGCTGACTGCTTTATAGAATCTGCTTCAATCAAGGAAATGTACTAGGAAGTCATAGCTCCGGGCTGAAGAGGCCAGAGTCAACTTCATGCCAACCACAGGCACCGAGGTGCCCTTTGGTCTGACAACTCACTTGGTCCATTCCATAATCAAGGCCCTTAAGAACTAGGTTAGGCTTGTAAGGTTTACTGACAGAGCAAAATTTCATTAAAAGATGTAACAAGTTTAGAATTGTGAGACATCAGTATTGGCCTGACCTAGAATATACCGCTGTCCAAGCTGTGAAAAAGAGAGGAAAATTAAGAGTTTAAGTGAGACTGCAAGGGCAATGCGCACAAGCCCAAGCTATTTTTGAGAGGCACATGCACATACAAATCACTGACCCATTATTTGTCAGCCCCTCCTCCCTAGTCCTTAAAATATCCATTCTTTCTAAATAGTACAGGGACCTCAGTTTATTAGCCGAGATTGGATTTATGTACCTAAAGCACTCAAGCCACAGGCCTTTCAAAATGTACTGAATAATCCAGATCAGCATTTCCTGTCAACTAACTCGACAGCAGGCTTCACTGTGCAGGCTGTCACCCTCCCGTGCTGCCATCAGCATGAATTCTTGCACTTTCACATGTGGTCACCAAGTCTGAAACGTGACTGCAACCCCAGACATGCTGACCACACGCCGTGTGTTCAGACGTGGGGCTTCTGAGTGCGGCGCTGCATCACGCTTGTGCCTGGACTGAGTCACTTCCTCTGGGTGCTGAGCATTAGGGAGTTTGCTGTTCGTCTCCCCACCCCGGCCGCCTCGGCTCTGCCCTGCTGCCTCTGTTGTAGGTGTGTTGTGCGGACACCCCCCACTCCATCTGTACCCCATAGCGGTGACTAGGGGTTTTCATTTCTCTCCGACCCTGCCTCAGACATCCATCTGTAGTGAAAGGTTACAATTTAGATCTCAAGATGGATGTGGACAATTCTCCCCACTTCTCTCCACAAATACTCATCATGCACCACTGGGCACCAGGCACTGTTAAAGGCACAGAGATGAGGTGGATAAAAATCCCATCTTTCTGGAAGCACCTGCGCTAGAGGGGGAGGCAGAGAAATGTGCGCATGCTTTCGGCCACAGACCAATGTGCCTAGGAGTTACATGCAAGTGCCATGGGAAGCAAGTGGACAGCATCAGGCCCCTTGGCCACCACGCTCCTGAGCAATAGGTCACGTGCAAGAGGTCACTTCATGGCTTAGAGGTCCAGGTCAGGGCGGTGTCGGGGATGACAGTACCTGACGGATATGGAGAAGTCCCCTGGGGAGCTCTGGCTGGCCCGGATGATGAAGAAACCAACCTCCTTGGCCATGAGTAAGTTCTCTGCCTGGTGTCGCGAGAGGCCTTCGTGAAACCATCTACCGGGTGAGAAAACCACAGGATTTTGGTGAGATGCCAGAGCGATAGGAGGGGGAAGTAGAAGTGAGATAACCCCAAGGAGGGAGGCTGGGGACAGCAGCGGAGGAAGTAGAAAGAGGGGCCAGGCACTCTGGAAGCCCAACAAACGTGCAGGCGTGCTCAGGCACAAGAGTGAGTGTGCCTGTGACGCCCCCTCTGTTCCCTCCAGGAGAAGCCCCTCCAGCTCGGAAAGAGTCGCAGCCTTGGCCCAGCTCTCGCTCAGTGCTCGGCCAAGGCTGCAAGGCACCGGCCAAGGCTGCAAGGCACCGGGGAAGCCCTGCACATGCACTTGGAAGTGAGCGAGGCCGGCAGCAGCCCGAGAACCAGGTCTACAGAGCGGGCTCCTGGGCCTCCTCAAAAATCCAGGCTGAAAATAACCTTTACTGCGGAAAAGGAGAAACCGAGGAGAAACTGCCCTTTCAGGGGGCAGCGATGGTGGCGGCCTCGGAAGTGTCAGGCCGCCTGTCATTTATGGAAAAGGCCGCATTCCTAGTATTTTCACTGTAAGCTATTTGCCGGAAACATTTTTGCCACAAGCCCTTTTGCTAATGGCCACAAGGCAATTTTGCAGTAAAAAAAGTTAAAATCACGACAAATAAAAGAACATAAAATTAAAAAGGCTTCATTTGAATATAGTTGAAGTGTGTGTGGCTTCATGGCAGTGCTGCGCAGATAACGGATTTTATTTTGGGGATCGTAGCTGAGCACTTGTCTTCGTTCTGTGGGAAATGTGGGTTCAACTCTGTGCCCGCACAGGGCCTCGCTTCTCTCCTCCAATTAGTGTGTTTGAACACAAGAAACCCACCTTTGGGGCCAATCTTCCTCCTCTGGAAGAAATGCTATGCTAAGACCCCAACCACGTCTCCTCTCACTGTATAGACCGTGAAGAGGGCTGGCTAAACCTCACAGACAGTATAGAAATGGGAGGAACTAGGAGAACTTGTCAATGGAGAAATGTAACAAAATGACAACTAGCTTAAATGCACTGTGTGTGGAAGGCAATTGATCGGTTCATCAATGGAGAAATGAAACCAAACAAACAAGCAAAAAAATCAAAATCAAACTGCCAAACAATTATTTTCTTTTTTATGGCAGTTGATTGATTTGTCAATAAAGAAATGAAACCAGAAGAAAAAAACAATTGTCAACCAGTTATTTATCATTTTTTTTACGGCAAAATTGCCTTCAGCCAATTAGTTAAATGGGGGAAATGTCTGTAGCAAAATGTCTACAGCAAGGACTCTACTAGGGAAGCACCCAGAACAGAAAGGGCCAAGCACCTCCACAGGCCAGGCAAACAGTGGCCACACCTCTCACCCACAGGAAAGCGAAACAAGTATTTGCAATCACTCGGTGGCCAAAGGTGGGACTGGGTCCCGTTGCTCCCAGGTGGGTGCCCTAATTGCTGCCACTGGAAGGCCAGTGTGTGCTTCCCTTTAAGGCAGCGGTTCTCAACCTGTGGGTCGCGACCCCTTTGGCGGTCGAATGACCCTTTCACAGGGGTCGCCTAAGACCATCCTGCATATCAGATATTGACATTACGATTCATAACAATAGCAACATTACAGTTATGAAGTAGCAACGAAAATAATTTTATGGTTGGGTCACAACATGAGGAGCTGTATTTAAAGGGTCAGAAGGCTGAGAACCACTGCTTTAAGGTGAATGTCCAACAGGCACGGCGTGGGATGCCTTTAAAAGTGAGCAATCCCTGTGCTCTCTAGAATTTAGGAATACGAACAGACAGGGGTGGCAGGAGAATGTCCTTACTCCAGGACTGCAGGGGGTGGTGGGGTCGGCTCTGAGGGTCTGGAAGCAGAGGGTCTGGTGATCACTTGCCTAGAGATCCTGCCCAGAGTATTTGCCACAAGCCCTGCAGGGATTTGGGTAAGAAACCTAATGGTGATGGGAACAAGAACGGGACACGCTCCACAGCAGCCACACCTCAAAGGAAATATATCAGACGAGGCAGCAGGTAATAAGGGGATTGTTCAGAAAATACACATTTGTCCTCCGACTGGAATTTGATAAGTGACACTTTTTAAGACTTGCAAAGCTGTCCATACACTACATATTAAACGAGTGACCAGGGTTTCAATGTTACATATCATTCCAAAGCTATTCATTCATTCAATAGCTTTTATTAATAAGGGCTGGGCCAGCCCTGGCTGGGTAGCTCAGTTGGGTAGAGCGTCGTGCTGATATGCCAAGGTAGCCGGGTTGGATCCCTGGTCAGGGCACATACAGCAATCAACCAATGAATGCATAAATATGTGGAACAACAAATCAATTTTTTTTTCTCTTTCTCTCTCAAATCAATAATTCAAAAAAGTGCTGGGCCCTCTTCTGGGCACTGAGGGTAAGTGGTGAGCAGAATAAGTGGTGAGCAGAAGAGACCAAAACCCCTGCCCTCAGGGACCTTACATCCTAGGGGCGGGGTGCACAGTAAACAATAGAATAGGTACAATAGGCCACGTGTCAGGGGAGGAGAAGAGCAGGAGACAATGAAAACGAAGAGGAGGGGTGGGGAGTAGGGTACAGTATCTATACTAATAAAAGCCTCTGTGGTCGTCACGCCCTCATGCCGTGATGCCCTCACGCCATCACAATCCATCACCAGGAGGCTGCATGTACAGCGGGCACGTGGGTGGGCGGGGACTTGACTCTGCAAGGCCCAGAGAGAGAGGGCCTGACAGCTGCGGTGCACTGGAAGTCCCGCCTCTACACATGTGAACTGCACAGGAAACACCTTTTCCGACCACTCATTGGCTAAGCTCACAGTACGCCACTCGCAGTGTTCTTGGTACCGTGGGTAATAAGAATCCAAGAAGGTGATCTAGGGTTTTTCCACCTCACTCCTGGAGGAAAAAATGAAGGTCCACTGCTGGAGGGGATCAAAAATGTCATATTCTGCCCTAGCCGGTTTGGCTCAGTGGATAGAGCCTCAGCCTGCGGACTGCAGGGTCCAGGTTCGATTCTGGTCAAGGGCATGTATCTAGGTTGCAGGCTCCTCCCTGGCTGGGGCCCAGGTCAGGGCTCATGCAGGAGGCAACCAATCTAAGTGTCCCTCTCACATTGATGTTTCTCTCTGTCTTTCCCTCTCTCTTCCACGCTCTCTAAAAATCAATGGAAAAATATCCTCAGGTGCCTTCCCCTGATCATCCTGGTCGCCTCCCGTGGCTTAGGAGCGGGCGTAAGCCGTCAGTAGGACATCCCCTCAGGGCTCCTGGACTGTGAGAGGGGGCAGGCCGGGCTGAGGGACCCATGCATGAACTTTGTGCACCGGGCCACTAGTTTACAATACCCTGCACAAGGGCCTCACTGGGAGGGCGTGTTCTAAACTACAGAAGCTTGGGAAGATGAGGAGAAAGCAGGAAAGGGGACAGAGGAGGAGTAGTCAGGAGGAAGGGTGTCCCAGAGCCAAATGAAGAGGGAGGAAAAAATCTAATTGTGCTGAGATAATGGCCAAGAATTGACCACCGGGACTGTATGTAGTTCACTGTGACCTTGATAAAAAGGGTTCGCAGGAGTGGAAGGATTCTAAAGAGAGTGGGAGTGGGGGAGTTAGAGATAATTAATATAAACAATTCCTTTGAAGAAGTGGAGTGGTAGCTGGAAGGGGATTTGGGATCCAGAGTTTTTTGTTTTGCTTTGGTTTTGGGCTGGGGATGGGAGAAATCGCAGCGTTGTTTGCTGATGGGATGACTGAGCAGAGAGGGAAAGACAGTTGATGTGGGAGAGAGAGAGGAGAATTTTTGCTGGAAGTACAGACGGTTCTTTCCGAGCAGTGTCTGAGCGCAGTGGCAGGAGGTGGGTGGATGCAGTGAGTCAGGAGTGGGTGGAGTGGAGGGGCTTTTCTGGTGGCTTCCACTGTCCCAGTGACCCAGGAAGCAAGGCCCTGGGCTGAGAGTGCGGTGGCAGAGGCGCTGGAGGGCTGAGGAGCAGGGAGGGCATGATGGGGTCATCCAGAAGATTAAGGGCAGCACGGGGGGCCTGGTGGAGGACAGTGGTCAGCACTGGTTCACAGGAGCGCTGCTGCACCTCCCCACTTTGGTTTTCTAGCAAACCTTTGCTCTTTGGCTAGTCCCTGCCGCTCAGACAAGATTAGCTTTCTATCTAACCCTTGTGGTCAGTTCTTGAGACAAATGAGATTCAATCTCAAATTTTCATTTCCTCTTTATGAAGGGAACTTCCCCTTCTCTCCCACTGACTTCTCTTTTTGGTGTGAGCGTGGTTTCAGGAAGGCAGGGAGTGGCCGCAGGCCTGCCTAGGGCCAGAGCTGTTTGGGATCCCTGGTTGGGAGGGAGGGCTGGTTGGTTGGGAGATAATGGAGTGCTTTAAAGTAGCTGCTCTTGAAGTTCAATGGCCAACAGTGCCCCCAGTGGAATTCTTGGAAACCCTGTGATTACAATTATAGATGATTTTAGTTTATGAACTTTAAACAGGTGGTATAAAATTCAAAAGAGAATGCAGTGAAATGCAAATCTCCCTCCCACCCCTGGCCTTCAGCTGCGTGGTTCCCTCTCAAGGCAACCATTTTTGACAGTCTCTTGGTGTGCACGGATAATTTTAGTGACCGCTGAGCAGTAAGGGGAGTGTGTGTGGGCAGGCCCATCTCAGCAGGCTGGAAATACTTACTCAGGAAACTGGATGTCTATAAAATTCTTGGGCACGTATCCTTCTTGGCTCCCAAGCTCTGCCTTGAACCACTCCTCTTGGTTACTTAAGATCTACATGGAAGAGAAGGAAGGACAAAGACACTGCAGGGAGGACACCAAGAAGCAAAAGAAGGGGGCTGCGGGTGTGGGTTTAGAGAAAATAAATCAAAGAAACCACACAGCTGCCCGAGTGGGGGAGCAGCAAAGTTATCTTTGGGGTTTAGCTTTTCTTGACCCCAAGCTGTTTCTGTCCATGAGTGCCACCTACACAGGTGACCCCGCCATGGCGTGGCCTCCCAGACTCAGCACTCAGGGGCTTCCCAGAACCCCTTTCTCTTTCTAGTTTGGAAATTCATGTGCCCCAGACCTTAGCACCTAAGCTCATTGTCTGGGCTGACGGTAAGAAGGCAAGAGTGACTGCTCCATAATTTTTCTTCTCTGTCAGGTGACTAGGATCCTTTTAAAAATTTAATTTGTTCTAATTTTTTTTTTGAAACAAGCAGATTAAAACGTAAGTATCCAAGTGGGGCCAGCTTTGAAAACAGTAACTCTTTGTGTTCACACTCCATGTAGTTCACAAACAATTTGGGCATAACTCAAGATATCTAGAATGCCTTTTTAAAACTTGCTTTTCTTTTCTTTTCTTTTCTTTATTTGCAAACCACATGTATTCTTGACACATATCTTAGCATCAAGACTATATAAAGAACTCTCAAAATGCAACGGTAATAAAGCCCAAACAATCCAAATAAAAAGAGAACAACAGACATAGACAGCCATTTCATTAAAGAGAATACACAGATGGCAATTAAGCACTTGAAAAGGTGTTCAATGTTATTGGCCATTAGAGAAACACAAATTAAGATGACAATGAGCTATCACTACACACCTATCAGAATGGCTAACATAAAAAGTAAAGATAACACCAAATACTGCCAAGGATGCAGAGAACTGGACCACTCACACATTGCTGGTGGGAATTAAACTTGCTTTTAGAGCCAGGTCACAGGCCAAACCAGAAGTCCTGCCTCGCTATGGCATGGTCCTCCCTTGACGGTGATCCCAAATGTTATCACCTACCGTGATTACACATGTGATTGGCCTGATTTGGCTCTATGTGACTTTTGGTTATTTCAGGAAACGTTTCACCATTAAAAGACAAATATCTGCCCACAGCTCCCCTCTGAGAACGTTTCTATAGTATGTGGCATAGACTCGAACAATAATTCAAAATGACGATGGCAGAGCAAGAAGGTGGAAAGAACCTTGATGATGCCACTGAGCCACGGAATCAGCCACCCAGGGGCCCGCCTACTTCTGGACTTTGGGTGAAAATTAATAAATCTTTGTTTAACAATTTTTAGTTTCTGTTTCTTATAGATGAGAGTGTGTTAACTGAGAGGAGTGCTATCATGGAGGGGAAAGCAGAGGACGGATAGGAAAGCCTACCTGCAGGAGGGGACATCTGGGCTGTCCAGGCAATGACAGGAGTTACCCAGGAGAAGTGTGATGTCGAAAGAACCACTTCTGGGATATGAGAAAGTGCACTGCATTCTGGGAGCGAAATGCCTTAGTCTGGTGGGAGTTTAGATCATTGTCCAGAGAGAGAGGGGAAACCAGACACCCGGCCTCATGGCCCATGTTGACAATTTGAATATTTATCTTGACATTTATGGGAACCATTAAAGGATGAGCGATTAAAGCAGGGATATAACACACTGAGAATTAGAGTTACTAGTAAGAAAGAGTGCTGCCTCAGAGTGTGGAGACGGAGTGGAGGGGTGAAGTCGGGGAAGGAACTGCAGGAAGACTACTGCAGACATCCAGGCGAGAGACGGAGGGGATCTGGCCTAAGAAGAGGTGAGGGCATATTTTAGAGGAATCAGGAAGCATAATGGGCAGGATTTCATGATTGTTTGTGGAGCGAAGGGAGAATGGGGATTCTGGGAAGGCTCCGGATTTCTGGCTGGGGAGACCGAGTGGGTGGTGATGCCTTTACTAAAATAGAAAATACAGGAGGAGGAGCAGGTCTGAGGGGAAGCTCATGGGCCTCAGCTTGCGTGTGGGTGAGGCCAGGTTGCCTCTGGGACCATCTGAGGAAAAGGTCAGTGAGCAGTGGGAGACATGTGTCTGGACCCAGCAGCGAGGTTGGGATGTTCGAGTCACCGGAAAGTGGTGGAGTTGAAGCCACAGGTCCGCTGGATTTCTCTCTCCCAGAGATGAAAAGAGAATGAAAGGGAGCTAAGTAATTGAGAAGCAACGACGGCCTCTTTCTACTGTCCCTCCTGAGGTGGAGGGAAGGGGACAGCACGTCGAGTTTGGAATGAGAAGACCTGGTTTCTAGCTTGGCCCTGTCACTCACTGTGTGACCTTTGGCAAGTCAATTGACCATCCGAAATATGGAAACAGAAACCCGGGCTAATGCCTTGATGTGAAGATCAGTTGAGCCCTGTACCTGGACTTCCTTCAGAAGGAGTGTGCTGTTGCTCAAAAATATAATTCTGTAAATGTGATCTTCTTATGAGGGAGGACTCCAGCTCTGAAGGACACAGAAGGGTTTTGTAAGTTCTTTAAAGTGTTCTGTATGTATGTTTTGAGTTTAATCATTTGTTCTGAAGAAGTAAAAGTGTGTCCCATAACTGAGTTCTAGAATTGCTGAGAAAAGAAAACTTACAGTTTCTGACATCAAATGCGGCTGTTAGTATCACCAGGGACATGTGGGGTGTGTATGCTGAGGGGTGTGGGGAGCAGAAAATCTAGGTCAGAAGAAGAACTAGGAACAGGCACCAGCGCTGGTGCTCACATAAAGGCACGAGGACGTTTCACGCGGGCCGTGTCCCCGGGTCTATGGTTTCGGAATGGTCTCATGGGAATTTGGAGTTTGGCCTGCGTGGCAAATGTCAAACAGGAGAGTGGGCAGGGATGAGGTGAAAGCGGCCATTTGGAAATTGGCTCTTCACGGTAAGAACCACATTTTGTGCTTAGTTCTCTGACCTGAAACTAGCTGTCATTTTAGTAATCGTGGCTCACACCCATCCACCTCCTCCAGCGACTGAAAGATTATCGCTCGATGCCCGCTACTTCTCCCCACCACCTGGCGTTCGGTCTGCCTGAGACTGTGTTCCCGGGGAGGTGAATTTCCAGCCTATTTTTGGTGTCTAGAACACAAGGTTTTAAAAAATCCATTTTCTGCAAAGAAGAGTATTTGGGGGGAGGTGGTTTCCTCCTGCCGTTGAGGGGCCCCAGACTTCCTGTGCTCATCTCTCCATCTACTCGGCTCCCCCCTATCTCTTGTCCCCATCACGGAAACCTGAGCAAGGAGTTCGGCCTCAACACGGGAGGGTTGACGCTCCACTTTACCGTGTCTTAATTCTCATAACGCTGCCTACAGAACACACTGCTGATTCCATGCCCGACACTAAGTTAGATGTGCAAAGAGGACGAAATGTACAGTTGGGAGAATTTTAAAATTGGATGGAATTACTGCTTAGAGGCATAGCAGAAATTTGAAATATTGAAGTTAATGAGATAGGATTAACTTAGTGCTTTTAGGTCGCTGTTTTAGTAGGAAGAATTGAGGTCGAATTAGATGTACTAAAGAAGCAGACAGACAGACTGACAAATTCAATTGGTGCTGGGTAGCTGCAGGTCCGAGGTTTGTGACACAAACACAAAACACCCGGCGCTCGGCTTTTCAAATGCTTCTCTCACAGGAGAAGTGGGCTCAAGTCACTTGGCAGGAGTTCCCTATTCACCGTTCTGTGACCAGCATCTAGTGAGCACCTGCTGTTTGCACGTAGATGCTGGGAATGCAGAGGTGAATAAGCTGGGGCCTTCGCCCTGCCTGGGGACTCACAGGCTGGAGGGGGTGGGTTGGTGGCAAGCTGGGCAGACATCTTTTGTACCTTCTAATGAAAAAGTCTGTTTAGCCTTTTATTTAGCTCTAAAGGCCAAACACAAAAGAGCATCTGGGGAGTGAGTTGCAGAGTCAGTCCAGAGATGGCTTTGAAAACAATGGTGAGGCTCCCAGCTTGTTACTCAGCTCTGGGGGGAAGGGACAGGTGTTGCCACATATGCAGAGGGACCCATAGGCAGGGCCACTAACCCCCATGAGGCAGACATTCTGTGAAGCTTGGCCAGAAAGCCCCTCTCGGCTTTTCTCTTCACTGCACAGCTGCAATGGACGGAGTTTGAAAAGGAAGAGGAGTTTGGCCTTCTGATGGAGTTCCACACGAGCAAGCAGAAATGCAATCTAGCAATTCAAGAAATGTGTACAGAGCACCTGTTTGGGGCCGTGATTTGTACTAGATGCTGGGAAGATGCAAAGACAGCGTGGCTCTGCTCTCAGTGAGCTCACAGAGCCGTTGAGGGGTCAACCACTCATTCATTTACCACCTATTAGGGAGGGTCACCTTTCTGCTGTTCAGACACTGAGGCAGACCCAGCCCCCGCCCTCACAGAGCTTTGTCCTGTGGCCAACACACAAATGGCAATTAGGATCCCATGGGGTAAGGACAGCAACCCGAGGTGGATGTACAGGCACCTCAGAGCATGGACGCTCGGCCTGCCCATAAATAACTGTCATGTGAGCCAGGATCATAAATGCCTTGAATAAAGTGCCTGTGAAATGCCGGGGAATCGCTGAAGAGGAAGGCCTTAATTTTCCCAGGGCAGTAGGGAGCGGGAGGATCGGTGAGGGTTCTGGGGCAGAGGTGGTCAAATGTGTGTGTGGGAGAAGGGCATCTGGAGGATGGGGAGAGCCTGAGAAAGGGTGGTGTGTATACTGTAGTGTGACCTGGGGGCAGAGATGTGTGTGTATGTGTGTGTATGTATTCATGCACCTGAGCATGAGGAAGCTGGGGCCAGACGGCTTAGATTTCAACCAATTGGTAATGGGGGACAGTGTGACCTGGGGGCAGAGATGTGGTGTGAGTGTGTGTGTGTGTGTGTGTGTGTGTGTGTGTATGTATTCATGCACGTGAGCATGATGAAGCTGGGACCAGACGGCTTAGATTTCAACCAATTGGTAATGGGGGACCACTGAATGCTTCTGAATAAGGAAGTGACGTGATCTGATCTGTCTTCCAGAAAGATCCCTCCGGGACTAGTTTAGAGAATGATTGAAGGAGGAAGATACAAGAGGTGATGGGGTCAGTCAGGGGGCTGTGGCCACAGTCTGAACAGGCAGAGGCAGCAGGAATGAGTAATACTAATAATACGGTGGCCACTTACTGAGCATCCGCTTTGGGATGGGACCATTACCTCTAATCCGTTCCACAACCCTGCAAAACAGATACAGCCTCCACTTACAGATGAAGACACTGAGGCTCAGGGGGCAAGTGACTGGCCCAGGCCGCACAGCTAGTAAGCTGGGATTCAAACTCAGACTTATCTGCGTCCAAAGTCCATGCTCCTTTTGACTGCATCGGCTCCTCTCTAGCAAGGGGACTGCTTGAGACATATCACGAAGAAAAGTATTCAGAGCAGAGGACAGTGCTAGCAAGTCAGAGAGAACTCCATTCAGACCCGGGAGAGGGAGTTAGGAGTGTCACACTCTACAGGCATTGCAGTAGGGTCATTATATTCTACGTAAGGACATCGCTGGTGGATTTTAAGGGAGTGTTGGGGGTGAAAGTCAGATTCCAGGGTTCCCGTGGAATGAATGGGAAGGGAGGTAGTAGAGGCACCAGCATTGGGAGAAAAAGAGAGGCAGGAAATTGGAAGCTGGATTGAGAAATGGAGTTGAGGGAATTTTTTTTTTTCTTTGAACTTTTCTGGGGAATAGGGAAAATTTAAACAAGACATTAGGTTCTATTTGCAATGAGAGATGAGCCATATGTTCACAATACCCACAGGTAAGGGAGAGATTGCTCACCAGGCGGCAGACCCTTCTGTGACCTTGATAAGATCCCAAAGAATTGAAGGTCACCTTTTCCTGAGTCAGCAGCCAAAGGACATTTTGACCTTGAAAAGCTCTAACATCGAAGGCACATTTTTTTTGCAACCACCTTACTAGATCTTGCAAGGTGAGAACAGTTAGAGGGACAAATACTGGGGGTGTTCAAGTTCCGAACCAAGTCATCCTATCTGGTTTGTGCTCCACAGACACTTTCTGAGTCACCTCTCATGTACCAACACGTTTCTTTCTATAACAAGCATAATTCTTAGTGGTGAGACAATGGTGGCCTCAGTGCTGCTGGGAGCCAGGGATCAGGATATCCGAGGCGCCGAGGCCAGGCAGGGGATATTGGCCTCACAGACTCCCCAGTGGCCTCTTGAAGGCCACTTTTACTCTTCTGCACAAAACAGGGGCTAAGATGCAGAGTCTGCCAGTGTGAGGCATAAAAGTTGGAAGAGGTCCAAGGCCTCTTCAGCTTAGCAAGTGGCCACTACAACTCAAGTGCAGGCTGGGTGTGCATGGCCTTTGTTGAGTCTTGTTTCCACCCACACCCTCATCCTGTAGTCCCAGCGCTGCTGAATCTCACAATGTGCACAGAATTCCACATGGGCTTGCTCATTTCCGAGCTTTAGCAAAAAGCCCAACTCACCTTCATTATATCCTAACAACTGATGTTGCCACACTGCCCACAAACCCACCTTTCACGGTGGGACCACTTGCTCCCTCACCTGTGCTGCCCGAGCTCTTGGATAAGAGCATCTACAACAGCCCTTTGGATGGATTGTTCCCCACCCCCCAGAGACCACGAGCATCTCAGGACAAGGATGATGTCTTATGCCAACCGCACTTCCATCCCCTGGGCTGGTAGCTGGCATACAGGTGCTCAGAAGGAACCCTTTTGATTGAGGTGAACTTCTCTTTTGGAAAGGAGCTGTGTGCAATTCTTTAGAAACAAAGGCATGTGTTGTTCTTTTAAGTCAGTGACCAGACAAGAGTAACCTAAACTCCCCAGGGGGCCCCTGGCCTCACATCACCTACCTTCAGAGTATCTCCAGTGTGAAAGCTCAGCTCATCCTCGCCTGAGGCGGTGAAATCAAACTTGGCGATGGCTTCCATGTTGTAAGGAGAAGCTGGAAGAGAAAAAACGTGGTCATTGTGCCGTTCCGCCGGGGGAAGGGCAGCGGTGCAGATGGTGCTGTGTGGCAGTCTGAGCAGTTGGTAGGCGAGTGGTCCACTGTCTCAGGCTGGAGAGCCTGGCGCAGGACAGGCGTACTGTGAAGACTCTTGTTTTTGAGAAGAGTCTTGCTGGAACCTTTAGGGCCTGCTTCCTGGCATCACTGTCTGAATCCCCAGATGCCAGGAGCAGGAAATGAAAGCCAGAGACTGACTCTCTTTTCATCTCCCTTTGACTGGCCCGGCCTGTCACCATTTCTGGGGCATCTCCATTTCCAGCTGATAGGGAAGGAGACTTGCTATCATCTCTAACTTGAGGCCTGAGGGGCCAGAAAGACTGTTCTTTAAACGCAGTCTGGTCCGAGGCTGCCCCTTGGCAGCTATATTTAACCCGGTGGTGTTAATTAGACAGATGCCATTGCATCTTTTACATCTGAATCATTTAAGAGAATTAGACAGTGCTGGCCACTGGGGACCTTCCGGTCCTTCTGCACGTTTGAGAGTAGAAAGCTTTCTGGTTTTAGAGTTGGGAAACTCGATTAGTCAGCTTCCTAATTTATGTTATTAATATTGTGTAAGCCAAGTACATTTGGAAAATTTTCGTTTTAATACTTCTGAATTGAGTTAAAATATTGACCTCTCCTAGTAACAGATGAGACCTGTGTAGAGATAAATAGGTCAGCCTACAAATGAAATAGAGGTGTTTTTTTGTTCTAGGAGGCAGTGGGGATGTAATAGAGAGCTGAGACCTGATTTGTTGGTGAACAGCTGCAAGCAACTAACCTCTTGGAGTCTCAGTTTCCTCGTCTGTAAAATGGGGGTCATAATATTAAATAGTAAGAGGGTGAAATTAAATTAAATAAATAGCTGCAAAACGTTATAGAAGGTAAAGCTAAGTAGCATTTTTGTTTCAAAATAATCTGATGGAATGAATTTATCCTCAGCAAAGGTAGGCTGGCTAACACAGCACAAGTTTTCTTCTCATCTCTCCCATCTTCTAGAACTTTCTCATTGAAATTTGATGTTTATTTTCTGTGACCCTCAAATCCTTTGGTCCTCTGCTAAGATGGCTGACTGTCTGGACACAGTCTTGAAAGCTGCTGGTTGGTTTTTATGTTTTGCAAAATTTGCCCAAGTCCAAAACCCTTTAGGTTAGTAACACTCAAACTTAATTGACTTTCAGTGACCAGTAAATTGGGACCAGTAAATTGTCCCCTCAGTGGGGATTTCTGCCTAAGTGACAAGATTTGCGTAAATAAGGAAGAAAGGCCGCCATGGGTGGGAGGGTGCAGCGGCCGGCCGAGATCAGGGGATTAGAGCCGACTACTTCTGAATTTAGTTAAAATACTGACCCCTCCTAGTGACAGAGGAGACCTGTGTAGTGGTGATAGCAAGGGGCTCATCTCTTTGATTTTCCACATTTGCTTGGTCGTCCAAAGGTAATTTGTAGAGATGAGTATTACCAACCCCAAAGAAAGATATTAAGTGAAAAATATTTCAAGAGCCAAAGTAAAATGTCACTGCTGCCTGAGCTCTATTACACATCAAAATGATTTTGAAAGAACAAGAAAAAAGTATACTTTTTGTACACTTTCTTCAAGATCTGTCCATCTAAGGCAAATTAAAATTTTTGTGACCTAGGATGACCTACTCAATGGGAAGGCCTATTCTGCCCTCCTTAGTGAATACTAAATGCCTTTGATGATTTGATTCACTCCATTACTTTAACATCCAAAGCTTCCCCTAATTAAGGCCTTGCCTCTAGTTGGCACCACATTAAAATGTGGTGTCTGAGGGTCACCCTCATGGTATCGACAGTGAACACTGGTCACTTCAGGAGATCAAGTGTCAGGTGAATGGTCCTGAAAACCAAGATCCCATTTCCATGCAAATTTACCTTAATGAGCAGGATGGAGACAAGGGGAGTGCAAATGCTAAACATATTAGAAAGTCACATAAATTAGAGATGAAAAGAATATTCAAGGCCTGCTCTAGATGTGACCTTGAGCTTGGGAAGATCTGTCCTCCATTGCATGTAACTCCGATCAGGCCTCGGCCCAGGCTGGCTGTCAGTCACTTCAGAGAGAGGGCTGAGGCGGAAGCAGAACTGCCTCTGAATAGGGGCACTTTTCTCCTTCCCCCACGAGGCAGGTGGCTGGCTTTCAACGACACAGCCACATCACATAGCTCCCCTGCTTATAATATTAATCCTGGCTCAGAAAACCCAATTAAATAGGCCCACTCTTCATGAAATCGCTTTGAAAAAATTTGTTTGCATCCCATTTCCATTTGTGAAATGAAATCTTTCAGCTGCTGTTCAGAGGAGGAAGCTGTTCAGGGGGGAGTGAGGTATGCTTTGTTTTTGTTCAAATCACAGGGCTTTGCAAATTCTTCCCTTGATTTTACCATTCTCTGCCTCCCGAATAGCAGAGGATGGTGCATGTGCCACCCCTGGAGGCCGGTCTCCTGTTTGATCATAGGAATGCGTCAAAATTTATATCTCATTCCTCTATAGCCATTCGTTTTAATTTAATTTGGGAAAGTTTAAGATTGCCACCAGGGAAAAATAAAACTGAACTAATGTAGTTTATTCAATAGGTATCTGTTTGTTTTATAATCTGTACCCACTACTACTGCATCTGGGAAAGTATATATATGAATATATGATAAAACATGGTAGCAACACTTTTGAGATAGAAAAGAGGAAAGAGAGAGATGAGATGAGAGAGAGAGAGAGAGAGAGAGAGAGAGAGAGAGAGAAATATGAGGAAGAGAAGCTGTTTCTAGAATTAGAATTCGAGAGTGCAATGCCTTCTCCATGCTGTCTGCAGTAACAGTGCTACTGACCTCACAGGGAGAGGACAGAGCCACCCCTTCAGAGATCCTCCCAGATGGATTAAATGTGCTTTTTCCTGCCAGTGATCAGTTTTAGAAATGGCTGAAATGCTATCTGCCATAGAGTGTGAATGAGAAGTGACAGTTTCCAGGGGCAGGCAAGCCACCTCCAGCAGCCTCCCCCTAATCCTACCTCAGAGCCCAGGGCTCCTGTCCCTACTGCGACCTCTGCTTCTCACCAGCCCTCCGCATGGGCCTCACTCCCCCTTTACTAATGGCCGGGAATAGCCATTAGCGGCCCCAACACAGATCCGCCTCACCGCAGGGCAGCACTGCACAGGACTCCCCAGGCACGATTTTCTCTGCCCTTGCATTTCCATTCAAGCTTCTTTTACCACCAAAGAACTTGAAAAAATATCCAGACTAAATACCAGGAATGCTTCTCTACTTCTAAAACAGAGTCACCACAGAGAATGGAAACAAAAGCCACGAGACAGTGCTGTAAGAGCCATCCGAATTGATGTCGTTTCCCTACATATGAATACCTTGTCACACATAATGTCAACACATATAGCAATTTTGGTGAAATGTAGCTGATGAAGCATCTCCTCTTCTGTAATTTCGAATACTGCTCTAACAACAAAGTCATGTGATATGAAATTAGTTAGATTTTGCAAGAAGAGCTCTTACAACAAAACTCTCAGCCTTTCTCCCTCCGTCCTATAGCAACTTAGTATCTGGAGCCATTAATAATTTTTTTTTAAATCCAGAAGGCATATAGAAACCTTTTCAAATTTTTTATCTGATTTGTTCATGCAGATGTAGTTTTATCAAAAGACCTTATTTTACCTTAAGATATTTGTTGCACTGCGACCTCTGTGCACTGCTGTGCTTAGAAATTTCTAGTTCAATTCATTAAAAGCTGTAAAGCCAATCTGTATCATGTACCAAACTGATTTAAGGTAAATCTACATGTTTATTGAAAAGAAAATCCTTAACTGAAAGCCAGAATAAGTGGATGTGTTCAGAAACACATGGTTACCATCAAAATGGTAAGAGACTTCTTAAAAGATTTCAGCTCCTCCTAAGATGGCTATGAATAGTCAAGGTTTCTGTTTTATGCATCTCTTAAAAAGAGCAATTGCGTAACACCAGAAGCTGTTTGAAGATTCAGGCTCAAGATCCATCGAAAGAGGGAGCCGGGTCCTCAATTGAATCAGTGACCACACTTCCTATTTTTCTGGGGAGAGTTCTAATTTGAAGATCATATGACTTGCCCCAATTTATACTGTCATTCAGTTAAGATAATGCTTTGGGGGGAAAAAGAGGGAGAAACAGTGCTCTTTATAAGACTCTTAAACAACATGGGGGTTGGGGTGCTGACCCCCCAGTCGAAAGTCTGCCTATAGCTTTTGACTTCCCGAAAGTTTAGCTGTCCCTCAGTATCCATGGGGGATTGGTTCCAGGATCTCCACAGATGCCAAAATCTGAGGTTGCTCAAGTCTCCTAGATCAGTGTATATAGTAGGCCCTCCACTTCCCTGGACTCCTCACCTCAGGTCAAAAACTGTACAGACATTTACTAAAAAACAAAAACAAAACCACCCACATATAAGTAAACTGACACAGTTCAAACTCCTGTTGTTCAAGGATCAACTGTATTGCTTGTAGCATTTTATCAGGACATTAGCAACAAATATAATTTTTATGAATTTATCTTGTGCATCAAATAAAGTGATAGAATAGTGAGGAGTTAACACAGAATAGTGAGGAGTTAATGTTTAGGTTTTGGGCTGTAGCTACGAAGAGGAGCTTGGCTAAAAGTGTAAAGTTGTACCAGCCACTGAACTTCAGCTAAGGCAGACACTTGGAAGCCACAGCTTTCTGTTTGTTAGGCAAAGCCCCTCCTGGAGACAGAGCATTTGCTGCCCTCGGGAACTGATGGGTCAGCTCAATGACTTTCCAGAAATAGGAAACCTTACCCCGCCAGGAAAAAACTGTAGCTAAGCCTCACTGTACACAATAGCTCTGTTCTTGAAAAGTTATTATGAATAGGGTATTCATAAATGAACCATATTAGCATACATATGGAAGCTCATTCCATAAAAGAACCCCCGTGGTGAATCCTTTTACAAAGTGAAAAGGAAAATTTGTTATGCAAATCACTACCCTTTAATTTACCTCTTTTAAAGTCGTCTTAAAACTGAGCACACCTGTACAACCCTTGAGGCACCTCACACCCTGGGTTAAATCAATATTCGTTTTCCCTCTTCTTAATTCTCAAAACCCCTTTAAAAAACCTCTCCTATTGATATAAAGCTTTTCACTTTGGAGTATAGACTGGGAGTCGGCAAACCATTTCTGTAAGGGCCAGAGAGTAGATATTTTTGGCTTTGTGGCCATACGGTCTCTACCACTACCACTCCACTGTGCTGTTGCAGCCCAGAAGGCAGCCGGGAGAAGAGTGAGGGAATGGGCGAAGGTGGATTCCAATAAAACGGTATCTATGAATGCTCAAATTCAAATATACTTTTACATATGCCACAAAGTATGATTGCTCTTCTGATTTTTCCACAACCATTTAAAAATGTAAAAACCATCTCAGCTCCTTCGCAAAATTACGTGATGGGTTGATTTGGCTTCTTAGCGACAGTTTGCCAATCCACGGCATAAACGTTTATATCCATCTCCGGTCTCTCCTAATCATTTGTAAACTTGAGGAGAAAGGCTGTAGATTAGTGGACAAAGTGTAGGCTTAGGAGATGATGGGCCTGGATTTGAATCTTGGATGTGCCATTTACTTCTCAAGTGCCCTGTTTCTTCATCCACAAGACAGGAGTAACACTTACTTCATGGGGTTGTGTGTTGTGTGTTCATGTGTATAAAGACCTTGGCACATAGTAGGTATCCAACAAATGCTAATAGTAGCTACTGCTATTATTTATTCTTAGATTCCCTACAATACTTAGCCAGTGCTTAGTAGGCACTTAATACATGTTTGCTGAGTCAATAAGAACATGATAAATCATCTGCCATCAGAGTTACAACTGTCATTGATTTCCTAGGGGAAGGGACAGCAGATAAGACCCATTTACAAAGATAAATTAATTTTCCACTCAAAGGTGCACTGACTTCTCAGCAAATGCAGCCACAGATAATGAAACACACACCCACACTAAAGGTCTGATTTATTTAATCCAATAGAGGGCAATGGTGCACCCCAAACCGACGATTCCATCTTGTAACTTTTCTTTGTACGTGAGTCCCTGTATCTAGACAGGTTTCCCAATTGTGCTCATTGTCTCTTATGCATTTGAAGGCATATAAACTTTAACATTTCAAAGAGTCTAAAACCCATAAAATACAGAATTGTTTAGATGGAAAAGAATTCAAAGCCATCTGCTCCTACGTTTCCTGATGCTTAAATTCCCCCTGCGCCGAAACCGGTTTGGCTCAGTGGATAGAGTGTCAGCCTGTGGACTGAAAGGTCCCAGGTTTGATTCCGGTCAAGGGCATGTACCTGGGTTGC
Source organism: Myotis brandtii (assembly GCF_000412655.1). Classification (NCBI taxonomy): domain Eukaryota; kingdom Metazoa; phylum Chordata; class Mammalia; order Chiroptera; family Vespertilionidae; genus Myotis; species Myotis brandtii. The sequence continues at coordinate 1,355,253 of NW_005363061.1, forward strand.
GGGCACATCCCCAGTAGGAGATGTGCAGGAGGCGGCTGATCGATGTTTCTCTCTCATCGATGTTTCTAACTCTCTCTCTCTCTCCCTTCCTCTCTGTAAAAAATCAATAAAATATATTAAAAAAAAAATTCCCCCTGAGTTTCCTGAAAAGGTGGTTCCTGTTCATCTCAAAGTGACTGGTCCCTCACTCCTGCTTTTGACTCCAGGTTAATGGTTTGTGTTGAAACCCCTCTTAGTTTATTAAACCCTGTTCCTCTGTCTAATGTCCAGTAAAAGGTGATAAACTGAGGCAGAAAGGCTCCAGTCACACCTGTAGGATTCAGGTAAAAAAACAAAAGCATACAGTAGGTTTCAACATAAATCATTAACCTTGAAAATTCATAAGCATAGGAGGAACAACTATCTATAGTTCACCTGTCAGCTGCTGCTTTAATAGTCTTCTCCAGACCCAAACAAATTTGTTCTGGAAAAGAAAGTGAAGAGAAGCAAAAGGCTGAGGATGGCCAAGAGATGGAGGGCTGGCCTTTCCTCAGTTTGAGTTCTCATCTGACAACAGTTTCGCTCTCTTCTAACCCAGCAGAGTCCCTGCTTACAGGAGACCTCTTAAGCAGCGGGCCAAGTTGGAAATGTTAACCTTCTCCCTGAATGTCTAACAAGGCTTACATATACATATACATTTTTTACTGTGCTTACTCTTGAATTATCTCTAACTCATCCTCTAAAATAGAGACCCTCAAATCCTATTCTAGTAAGATCCTCCTATTGGGTTGTCTGGAGACTCAGCTCCTGGGTCAGGTGCAGAGGGTGAGGTGGGAGCTGAATCATGCAGCGGCAACCCAGCTTGCAGGTAGCCATGAACTTGGGAGTGACCTTCAGGGGCCTCTGCTTTAAACCATTTCCAACCAGCAGTTCCTGTGCTTATCTGGACCTCCCAAGTCAGAGGCACCCAAGTCAGAGGCAAGACCATTTCTTTGGGGCTCAGGATCCCCGGGGCATAAACGGCCTTCTCAGGAGGACCGGGCCTGTTTCCACAGATGCTCTCTCCATGGGATCTAAGCATTTTGATTTCATAGCAACCAGAGTGAGTCAAGACAAGCGAAACATACCCCGCCACACCGTTTCTGGTTGGTTGGCTGAGATTTCATATACTCTCAGAGAGCCTCCACTTTACATGCTTTTATGCACACAGGGCATTCTTACTTTCCTCATCTCCTGGCGACTCCTTAGTTCCCCTCCAAAGCCCCAGGAAAGCTTAAGTCCCCTTGCATGACAAGCGGGGTGAACCCATGGAACTAGAGGGGCCCTCCAAAGCCTGTCAGAGAACAGCAAGCAGTTCCTCACAGCTGATCTGCTGATGCCAGTCGTGGAGGCCACAAGGAGTGGCTTATGAAAGAAGCCTCCAGGGCGTTCCCCATCTTTCTGTGCACGTGTGTTCCCCACATAACACATCCTCTGGCCTCCTCGGTGAGGCTGGCTTTACACACCCCGACCTGACTCTGGTCTACCAATTCACCTCCTGTAGACCCTCTGCCAACCTCTTAGGGTTTCAGTCCCACCCTTTGGCCTTGTCTTGAGATTTCTTCCAATTTTTCCAATAGGAACCATCTCTTCAGCTAGAAGGCACTTGGTTTCTAGGCTAGGCTTGGAAGCCAAATAAAAATATTTCAAAGACGTAGAGACATGCTTTGCACAACTGGAGAGCCCTCTAAATCCTGTATATCCTTATTTAATCAAATTGCTGTTCTGCAGGTCCCTGTTTGTCACTGTGGATTAGGGAGATCCCACTGGTCTCAAGGATGCTGTCCTCTTTTTAAATTAGCTCCTCTTTTCCTGCTTAAGGTTTTTGTGTGTGTGTGTGTGTGTGTGTGGGTGGGGGAGGGGCAGGATAGTGAGAGGAGGGAATAGAAGAGGAGGGGGACAAATCAGGAGATTGTCCCTGTGCAGATCCTCTCCTTAGCTCCTCTCCTGCTTAAGGTTTTTGTGTGTGTGTGTGTGTGTGTGTGGGTGGGGGAGGGGCAGGATAGTGAGAGGAGGGAATAGAAGAGGAGGGGGACAAATCAGGAGATTGTCCCTGTGCAGATCCTCTCCCCTGGGGAGCAGCCTTGTAAGTTGAGTGATGCCCAGATGAAGGGTAATTTGCTCTTCCTTTTTCTGATTTATTTTTAAAATTGTTTTTTGTTAAAGCACAGTTGACATACAATATTATATTCCTTCTCTGATTATGTATCACCTCATTCTTTTTTAATCAATATCAGTCTGGTTTACAAAACGTAACTTTTTCTATGTTCAAATGTTATTTGTCCTCAAACTTTTTGTTAGAAAAAGATCTTTGTCTTTAAGTGTAACGTACATGTTCTATCAAACTCGAGCACATTCCATCCTTCTCTTAAGTTGGCACTCTCTGCAAGGCGAGGCTGCCGGCAACTGTGCAGGTCCCTGGGACCCGGACGTCAGAGAGACCTGCTTCCAAACTCAGATCTCATTGGTAGCTGGGGAAACAACATCTCCAGGCCTCAGTTTCCTCATCAGGAATCCAGATCATAACCCTCACCCCACGGCACTGTAGGAGGAGGATGGGGAATGCTTGGCTCTCCCTTGGTGTTTGACACTTTAGTGTCTTTCTCTAAAGCATCTCTGCTACCTACCACCCTTTCTTGCAGAGAAAACAATTTCAAAACCGTTTATAAAAAGTGTATACCCACTAAGCATATACAGTCCTCCTTTTCAGCTTTTCAAGTCCCCGTTATTCCTCACACCCCTGGCTCGTGCTAGCCTCTCTCTCCTCACCACGGAGCCCTGGCTGCAACGTCATAGGAGGGTACAACACTCTTGTAATCAAGACAATCCAGAGAGTGGAGAGAAAGGATGGCATTGACAGAAGGGAAGTGGAGAAATGGAAGGCTGAGAAACAGAAAACTGATTTGGCTTCTAAACCTTGCTGTGGGGCCAGAGCTCAGTCACCGCGTAGCTACCTTTAAACAGGAAGCCCTGGGGCAGCCACGCGGGGAGAGCACCCAACCACGCCTCACAGAACAACCAGCTCAGACTACCAAGGCGCCTCCTGCAGACCCTACCCGTCCCAGTCACTGATATGGTCCATCAGGTGCCAGGGGCTTCACAAAGGTCTCCCTTTGCAACATGGATTATTACTGTTCCTACCATTCACATTTTATAGCTGAGAAACTGAGGCGAGAGATGAGAGTACCTGCCTGCTGGCTCTTCAGGCTGTGCTCCCTGCTTCACCGCGTGCCTCTGCCAGTCCTAGCAACATGGTGCCCATCTTGCACTAGTTCAGGATAATTACTAACTACCTTAGGGTCCCCGACCCTTCCTGGTCGGCTGTCCTTCAGCCAAGCAATTGGTGGCAACAATTCTCACACACTCACAGAATTCAAGCCCATCACTCCTTGGTCAAAGAGGCAAAGGTTGCAATATATGTGACTGACCCCGGCCCAGGCAATCATGTGCTTTAAGGCAAGTGCAGAAATGGAAACAACCTCCGTTAATAAACTTACAAGCTACTGCTCCTTCTATTCCTTTCTGTTCAGTTTTCTCTCTCATTTTCTAATCTTTCCCACCATTAAATGTCCCCATAATACATTCTGCATTTTTCAAGTTCTTTTTCTTTCTCCTCAAAACATTACTCACTTAGCATGAATCTAATAAGAAAAAAAAAAGTGTATCTAAAATGCTTTTGTTTTTAAATCCCCTCCACTTTTCTTATTTAATCGACACCATAGAGAACTCCAATCCAACACAACAACAAAATGAAACAGAAAGAGCCACCCAGCCTGCTGGAGAGGTTTCTCCGAGCCCTACTCTGTTGGGAAACTGAGATACGTCACTTGCCATTTCCTCGTTTTAGCCTTATTGTTTCCTAAAGCGATGACAACTGTCTGTGGAGACACCATGAATCCTGCTGTCAAAACCCCAACGTGAATGAAGCATTACAAATATCCATCCGGAATCAGGCCCGATCTAATGAGCCCTATAAGAAGGGTGGGAGGGGAGGTGGTGGATGTGAGTGGAGGGCAAGAAGGAGACAGACAGAGAGACCATTTTGCAAATCTCCAGCCCTCATTTATTTTTTTTCACTTCCTATTTTCTATTCACATCACGATTTCCCCTCAAATGTATCACCAGGATATTATGGTGCCTTTATGTTCTCTTTTCCTTCCATCCCTTCTGTTCACTTCATGTTTGTTTTTATTGATTTGGGCTTGGAAAGCACGGCTCATTTGTCATACATTTGAAAGCCTCCATGGTCTAGCTCTGTTGTCACCAGGGCTGTAATATCACTCACAAACGTTGCAAATACGCCCGGCGTCCTCTCCCCTTCCCTCACCGTCTGCGCTGCCTTAATTCCTGTTTGGGCAAAGCTCGAAAGGGTAGAGTTGATGACTGCAGGACCACAGCTACTTTAATCTTCTTGTCACTTTTACTTACGTTCCCAAGCCCCATTTATTATTGGAACGTGGGTCATTTTTTTTAGTTCGCTGGTCATAAAACTCACCAAAGCGGATATTAACTTGTGTTAACAGCTCACCTTGCTTAATTTGATATATCTATGCTGAAAAGTTGGCGATAATTACATTTTTATATATTAAGTCACCCCATAAAGATACTAAAGAGCTGTCAATAAGAGGAATGATAGTGCAAATTACTTCCATCAAGTGGAAATTTAGGTCTTAATCCGAGTTTGCTTAAACTGACGAACACCTGTATTTGTCTTGTTTCAAGTCATTCTGTTTCTTTTTAATTGGCAGTTTTGATCAAGTAGGGCCCTAAATCTTAGGTTCTCAAAGTTGGAAGTGACCCCGAAAGTTTGTCCCGTCTTTCCCTAATTTATTGAGATGTCAGAGAATGGGCACAGGGAGGGGTGGAAGGGGCAGGAGTTGTTAAGGCGAACCGAAATGTCTCACTATAATCTTCCATCTGAATTCTGCCCTAAGAAACAAAGACACTGAATATATGAAGATGATGTTCACAAGCCCCAATTTCGTATTGATAAGCTGAAATGTCCCCAGGGGCCTCCCTGTGACAAGGCTCAGTCTCCTTGCTCTCCAGGTCACATCACAGTTTTTCAATGTTCTTCTCAGAATGTGTTACCTGGAATTGAACCCAGTGTTCAAGGTGTGGTCTGAGCTGGACTGAGTAGAATGGGACTATTTAATTACTTTATCTGTACAGCAGATATATATTATCCTTGCCCGAGTAGTGAGGGTATTTTTTCCATTGATTTTTAGAGAGAGAGGGAAGGGGAGAAAAGGGAAGGAAAAGAGATAGAGACACATCTATTGGTTGCCTCCCATACATGCCCCAACTGGGGCCAGAGATCGGACCTGCAACCCACATATGTGCCCTTGACCGAGAATTGAACCCTCAACTCTCCAGTGCGCAGGCTGATGCTCTAACCACTGAGCACGCTGTGGGACTATTAATTACTTTATCTGTACAGCAGATATATATTATCCTTGCCCGAGTAGTGAGGGTATTTTTTCCATTGATTTTTAGAGAGAGAGGGAAGGGGAGAAAAGGGAAGGAAAAGAGATAGAGACACATCTATTGGTTGCCTCCCATACATGCCCCAACTGGGGCCAGAGATCGGACCTGCAACCCACATATGTGCCCTTGACCGAGAATTGAACCCTCAACTCTCCAGTGCGCAGGCTGATGCTCTAACCACTGAGCACGCTGGCCAGGGCTGCACCGATATTTAATGATGTGTTACACTGTTGGTTGTCAGGGAGTTCAACAACAACCATTATGACAAAACCCCAAGTGTTGCCCACCGTGAAGCGGAGTCAGGCCAGGCCTCTCTAATTCTGCAGGGGATTTTTGGGAACCAAAATGTGAGCTCATATTTAATCTGTTTGCCATTCACCTTGTTTTTGCCCTCCCCCGTGGGCAGTTTCTTCCATCAGTCACAATTCTTTTGGGCATGGATTTATATTCCTATCCTCTGGTTATCCCTTCCAACTCTTTTTTCATAAGCAAACATAATGCCTTTTTGGTCTTTATTCCATAATAAATAGAACACGAGCTTTGGAGTCACACAGAGCTGGGTTTGAATCCCGACTCCTTTCTTCCTCAGCTGCGTCATCATAAGTAAATCAGTTATCTCGGAACTCAGCTTCTTCCCTAAAGACTCATCTCCTCCAGGTTGTCATTAACCTATGAATCAACATTCTTTGAGTATCAACTCCAAACCCACCAGATTAAGTAGTTACCATTCGGCCTGCCTCTCTGTACTTTATTCTCTAGGGTATCATGAACAATGTAACCAGATGCCTTGCTAAAGCCACCGTGCTGCGCCTGTGGCCCTTTTCTTATATGCCAGTCTACCCTTTAGGAGAAGAAAACAAACGAGAACAGGGTCAACTCTCCCTTTAGGGCCGCACTTGGGAAAATGCTAAGTGGAAGAAATTAATCTTCTCACTCATTTTCTCTCTTTTGTGTTTTCTGTTCCCTACTCCTTGTCCTCTTTTCCAGGCTATTGAGTTTTCTTTTAATGTCTTCTAAACAAGCTGCTGTCACCTTACGTACCATGGCTCATTCTCCCTCCACCCATTCCTCCTGCCTGACGGAGCAGCAACCCCTGTGTGTTGAAGCTTTCTGACGTACACCTTGGAGTCATGTCCCCATTTGATCCACTATCATTTCAGGCCTTCAGCAATCTCCCCGATCCTGTCTCTAAATTGAGTTCAGAAACCACATGCCCCGTACAGTGCACTTTAGAAAATGGTTTCTCATTATTCTCTAAGCTCCCCATCTGCATCTTCGCCTCTGCACTGGTTTTTCTTCGTCATCTAACTCAGGCTGCTCTGTACAGTCATGCATGTTCGCTGGACAAGGCCCTTGGCTGAGCCTGCAGTGGGTTAAAATCCATCTGGTGCTCTTCTTCTTCTAATCCTTACTCGAGGTTTTCCATTGATTTTTAGTGAGAGTGGAAGGGAGGGAGAAGGGGGAGAAAGAGAGAGAGACAGAGAGAGAGAGAGAAACATTGATGTGAAAGAAACACATCGACTGGTTGCCTTCTGCACCACCCTGACTGGAGCTGGGGATTAACCGTGCCCTTGACTGGGACTTGAACCTGAGAACCTTTGGTGTGGGGGTGACGCTCTAAACACTGAACAACATTGGGCAGGGCCATCTGGTGCTCTTCTAGTCAAGCTGTGAGTTCTGGTATGGGACTGCTTCTGTCTAAAGTTAGGGGCACACTTTTCTAACTTAAACAAAGGCACCTGGTCTAATTTCAACTGCTCCCTCAAGGCCTTCCACAGAGCCTGCCCATTGTACCCTGTGCTCGAGTTCTTTTATTCTTCTGGGGGACTCAGTGTATCTACCCCTGGCTTAGTGCTGTGCCATGTCAAGTGAGGTGGAAAAACACCTGTGATTTTGAGTCAGGCTGCCCAGAGTTCAAATCCTGGCTCTATCACTAGCTATGTGGGGGACTCTGAGCAAGTTATTTAATTCTCTGAGCCTGTTTCCTTATCTTTAAAACAGAAATAATAGTAATGACTGCCCCATAGTGTTCTTGTGAAGAATATACATCTAAACCACTTAGTATGGCGCCTGGCACATAGTGGGCACTCAATAGTTGTTAGCTACGGCTACTTTATGCACCAACAGCTAACGACTGAGACATGCTGTCTGTGGCTCTCGGGAGGCATGGAGGAGAAAGTGCATACCTCACCAGGGAGGGCTGCTAGACAAAATACAGAATGCCCAGTTCAAATTGAATTCAGATGAACAACAAATAGTTTCCTAGTATAACTCAAAATTTCACCTTCTCCATGGAAATTTCAGTGTCAAGAACCATGGCAAGGAATCATCTCAATTTTCCATCGTCTCATCTTGATTTCCCCTGTGCCCCTTCAACTCACACATGCCTCTCCCACAAGATCTCTTACATGAAAATTGGGAAGTGGGCGAACCTGTGGAGTGAGACCTGAGGTCTTGGAGTGAAGCCTTAAGGTGCTGTTGTCAAGGTTATGGCTTGCACGCAGAAGTACATATTTTCTATGTGTATCCTATGAGCTTCAAAATGTCCTACTTTCTTTCTCTACCTTTCTTATATTACTTGTTCTTTTTAATATTGTGTAGGTCAAAAGGCATCCTTTTATCAGTATGTATTATGGAACACTACAAGTTTTGATAAGTGGGTCTTGTATATGGAAATTTCTGTTTTTATTAGTAAACTAGAGGCCTGGTGCATGAATTCGTGCATGGGTGGGGTCCAATCGGGGCTGGGCTGGTGGGGGGAGGGGCCGTGGGAGGTTGCAGGGGGCCGATTGGGGCTCCAATCAGGCCGGTTGGCCGCTGCAGTGCATGTCATAGCGACCGGTCGTTCCGTCGTTCTGGTTGCTTGACTTTTATATATATAGATTTTCTTGTAATCCAAACTTGTGATAAAGCAGGAATCCTCTCAGCCCTCTTACATATTCAGATATTCCTCTTGTGATTATTCTGGCATTTCACGTCATTATTCTCCAATTCACTATCTGCTTTCCCATATCTATAAATTGTCAAAATTTTCCATGCTTGGCATTTGCACCACAGTAAAAAATTCCTAGGCAGCAGCCCCAGTAAATTATTAGTCCCATCACGTAGTCACCAGGTTGACATTTACTTGTGTCACCATGCATCCACTCCTGATGACAAATAATCCTCAAACCGGCTGCTGATATCTTGTCCTTTCTTTATATGATCTGTGCCTTCCTAGAGCCCGTCTCTTCCTGGAACCATGTAGAGGAAGTTACTAAACCACCAGCAATACCAAATGTGGTTCTGTTTTTTTTCATGATCTTTTCTTCTTTATAGTCTTTCACTTCAAATCCTCCATTACTGACTCCTTGTCCAGATTCTTTCCTCTCTCTCCCAACTGTCTGCATGGCCAAGAAGCAGCGATTTCTCCTTGGGCTAGTCTTCAGATTTTCCGCTGCCTGACGCCACTGGGCTCTCATGCTCCTTATACTTTATGCATTCACTCAACAAACATTTACTAGGCCCTACTTTATGCCAAGCACTGTGCTCAGCATGGAGATCCAGAGTGGACTAGAGAACCCATCCTGGGCCTCAGGTGGTTCATAGTCTTGTAGGAAAGACAGACAAGTCGACCGGAGAAGTGAGATCAGTGTGATGGTGGAGTCAAACCTCAAGTGGTTGAGAAGCCCAAAGGAGTGGTTCCTAATCCATGCTGGGATGGGCACAGGTGCAGGAGGGACCAGGGAAGTTTCCCAAATGAGGTGACGAATAAACTCAGTCTTGTAGACAAGTAGAGGGCATGTACATCACAGATAGAGAGAACAGTATGTGTAGATAGGAGTTGGGGAGCCCATTTGGTTCATTGCGGCCATCATGGACTGGCAGGGGGTGGGATTGTGATTCAGATGAGGGCAGGCCATGGAGGGCCTTGCATACATGCCAAGGACTTTGGACTTTATCCAAAAGGTGATAGGGAATAACTAAAATACTAATAATATTTGCATTATGAAATGTTTAATCTGGTGGCAGTGTGAGAGACTGGAGGGCAGGGTGAACTGGACATGGAAAGACTATTGTAAGTCTTGGCTAGAAATGATGAAGGCCTGAAATATGACAATGAGAGACCATGTTCTTTCTTTTGACTTTGGGCCTTTGCACATGCTTTTATCTCCACAGCAAGTGTTTTCCACATATCATCTCATTTTATGCTTGCAAGAACCTGAGGAGTAAGAACTATTTTATATGCATCTGAGAGATGAGGAAACTGAGGTTCAAAGAGTTATTAAATACATGCCCAGATTCATATGGATCAAAATATGTGAAGCCAGGATTCAAATTCAGCCTGTTCACTTAACTAATATTGTCCGTGTCTTGACTTGAGAGAATCACTGTGAGTTCTTGGCCAATTGGGAGTGGCTAAAAGGCAGGTAAGTCTAGAGCAGCACTATCCAATAGAAATACAGTGCAAACCTCTCAGGTAATTTAAAATATTCTAGAAGCACATTAAAAAGTACGAGGAAACTATTTTTAATAATTTATTTTATCTAACCCAATATATCCAAAATATTGTCATTTCAACATGAAATCAGTGTAAAATATTATCAAACTATTTTGCACTCTTCTTTCTGAACCAAGTCTGGAGTGTATTTTACACTTACTGCACATTTCAACTTAAACTAACCATATCTGAAGTACTTAATAGCACATGTGGCTAGAGGCTGCAATATTGGGCAGTGTGGGTCTAGGAATGGCTCTTACATTTCTGCCATGAGCAATATGGTAGATGGCAACATTTTCAGAGATAAGGGAATATAGGAAGAAAAGATAAATTGGAAGGAGTGTGAAATGTGATACAACTAGGTAGAGATTCCTAGTCAGGGGTTGAGTATGTAGGTGTGGATCCCAGCAAAAAGATATGAGTAGACGCCGAAGCCGGTTTGGCTCAGTGGATAGAGCGTCAGCCTGCAGACTGAGGGGTCCCAGGTTCGATTCCGGTCAAGGGCATGTACCTGGGTTGCGGGCACATCCCCAGTAGGGGGTGTGCAGGAGGCAGCTGATCGATGTTTCTCTCTCAGCGATGTTTCTAACTCTCTATCTCTCTCCCTTCCTCTCTGTAAAAAATCAATAAAATATATTAAAAAAAAAAAGATATGAGTAGACAAATAAAAAGGGGAGCTATTCTCATACAGGTGGCTATTAAAACCCCAGGTCAGAAGGAACTCACAAGGGAAGATTACACAGAAGGACTGAGCCTTTGGAAACAGCAGGAAGGGATGGATGCCTTGTGCAGGTGAAGGACTTCGTTTGTAGAGCAGGTGTGGCATCTGCCGTTGAATGGAAGGAAGGAGGTAAGTTTGTGTAGGTGAAGTGGGTGGGGAGAGGCAGGAAGTAGGATTTCTAATCTGATGTTGGCAGTGGTTCTCTTGGCTTATTCTACTTCTTTCTTCTCTTCTATAGAAAAATGAGCCTGAGCTCCTACATCTGACTGCTCACAAAGTCTATATGTGAAAAGGGGAGGAGGAGGTAAACAAAATGTAAATATTTGTCCAGGCAGGGACTAAAACCAAGATGAACACTCATTTCCTAATTGCAATCCCACTTGTATTCTCTCTCATTAAATATGTTTATTTTGAAATAATAATAAACCCACAGGAAATAAAAATAGTACAGAGAGGTCCCCTGTACCCTTTATGCTGCTGTCTTTAATGGTGACATCTTACATCACCATAGTACAGTTTCAAACCCAGGAAACTGACATTGGGACAATACTATTAACTGGACTGCTATCATCTCTTTTACCACTTCCTAGTGAGAAGTACATTGAATAAAAAGAATCAAAATGTTGCTAGATGTAATGTCCAACCAGATCAAGAGTTTTGTGTGTGTTCAAGAGGTTTTAGCTTCTTAACTAAGTGACATGTATCAAATACAACACGAATGCCACCTAAATGTTCAGGCCAAAAATACCTTCTTACAGTCATTTGTAATTTGTACCACGTAGTTAGACCAGGCTCTTCACTGTCTGTTTGGCTTTATCTCATTATGGAGAAGAGCAAAGAAGAACAACAGACTGTTCTGTTGTTCCCATGAGTATTTATAACAAAGAATGTGCGACACAAGATTGCACGGCTGTACAACCTAGGTCTTGCTGACTACAGAATTCAAGCTCAGTTTATGACATCTCACTGTCTCTTGTTCAATGGCGATTTCATGTCCCCATTTACATGGCAGAAAGACAATGGATTAGAAGGGAGTTAGCATTCAGATTAGTGACTTCATCCACCTTTCAAGCAAGGAGGACTTCAGAGGAACCCACAGCACCCAACACAATAGGCTACTCAATAAATGTTAGGGGTTTAATCCAACCAGCTCACAAAACAAACCACCCCGAGGAGACAGGCCCATTCCTCAAAAGCAGAATCAAACAAAGAGCCAAGAATTCTCTTTGCTATAAAGCAATGAAAACCAACGAGAGAAAATTAAGCCAACTTGAAGGGAACAGTGGCTGTCCATCAGCCAAGGTTCAGGAAGACGGATAACCCCATTTGCCGCCGAGTGCGAGAGTTCCTCCGTATTTTCACTGTAAGTGGTCATTTGTTAACGGATAAATATGGAATGACTTTCTTTCTGCCTTGGAGATAAATGAGCTCTAGTTCCCCAAAAACAATATCGCTCACAAGAGGCAGAAGACAGGGAAAAAAAGTGTTTTGTCCATCATGATCTGAAAAGCAAAGGGAACACACATTTCTGGTAGCTAGGTGAGAAGAGTCTGGCCTCACAATTTTTGAGCAGCTGAAGGAGGAAACATTTAGCAGGAACAGGCTGAATAAGGATGGTCAGATGTCTTTAGGCTAAGTGATATCTACAGATGACATTTCTCCTACATGGGCCCCTTATTTATTTTGTGTATCTACACCTTCCCTAATATGGTTGCATATTACATCTGTGCCACCAGAAATAAAATCATTTTTGAAATATTCAAGAAGACAGCCTGAGAGCAATCTGCGGTTGTGAAGACAAACTGAAGGGAACAGGACCCAGGGGAGGGGGTTCCTCACTCTGCTATAGCCGGTGGGAAGCGTCTCTAGCCCTCAAGTGCGGAACAGAGCAGCACACACGAGGAGGGCTAAGGGAAGTAGCTGAAATCAACTCAGCTCTGTAACTGCTGTTATCCAATTGTGCTGCACCAGCACGGCCAAAGGTGAACCTGAGGAGGGGCGGTGAAGGATTGAAGAAAAGACAGACAAGAGAATACTGCTGGGGCTCGGTGGATCTCCTGTGCTTGGATGAGGACACAAAAGACCGAGCCTGCAAGCTGATCCTTTATTTTATAGTCTGATTATAACAAGGGTAGATTAACATGTATACAAATGTTCTTGTTTTGACAACACTTGCTGTACCTCCCACAGCCCATTAGCTACTTAGGAAAGAATTAGGGAGGGCTACAAGGTCAGGCTTAATTATGCTAGGAGAGCTCTGCCCTCCAGGCTGGGACTTGTTTGTGGCCCTGCCACAGGTCAGCCGGAGGCTTAACCTTAGAGCTGCTCCCTACATACAATAGTCAAGGGTGAGAAAAGAAAAGTCACATGTCTGATGGACTGGCCCTGCATTGGCCGGAGTTCGAATTCAGCCATGAGCTGAAATTCGGTTGTTGACCACTCCTATAACCATGTAACTTGGCCATTTGTCTGGGGATGAATAAATGCCGCATGCATTTTGAAATCTGTGCAGATGCTTAAACCCCACTCTCTAGTCAGATAAGAATGCCACCAGATGGGACTTAAACACCGCCCTCCTTTTTTTTAGCTGTTGAAATTCCTTCCATATCTAGTCCACTGCAGGGGACTATTTTTATCGGGGTCGTTCAATCCCAGCTCTGAGACACATCACAGATATTCCCACGAAAGTCCCACAAGTCCACAATGAGACAGACCCATGCCAGACAGACTCGCACACCCAGGCAGGCAGAGAGGGGGGCAAGTCCTGTCACAGTATTATTCCCCGAGATGACTTTGAATTGCAGGTAAGCTAAGTGGGGGCGGCATGGCCAACAGGGTGGAATTAAAATGTGATCAACGTGGCATCTGGTTTCTCTTCCCTATTCAGCTTTTGCTGAATTATTTCAAAAAGGGAAGAAGAGAGGAGGAAAAATGAGGAGAGACGGGGTCCCTTCTGGGCAAAACAATGCTAGTCCCAAATTCTCACGGTGCCTTCCACCTTAAGAAGCTGTGACCCCTTTTACTGAGCACCCGGTGACAGACACGCTGAGTTTGATACAAGCCGGAGCCAGGCAAGGGGGTGGCAGCTTCTGCTTCAACCTCTCTGCTGTCTCCCTTCCCCGTTCTAATCACAATAAATATATTTATACTCACTTGGTTATGTCAGCCAGACAATGCTCCCCTAATTGGCAGTGATCAGAGCTCCAGAATTGCTTGGGTGAACCTGCTGTCTCTCTATCAGGCAAAGCGATAAGGGGCCGCTAATGCAGTCCCCATTAACAATTTCCAGCGGAATAAAAACCAGTCCCCTGACTCCTGCATGGCAATGAATTTTCCTAACAGCTTCTAAAGCCAACCCTTGAGGAACTCAGACTTACATGAACCTGCCCAGCATAGAATGCTTTGATAAATCTCCCCCACCCCTGGCTCAAACGCACAGAAAAAACACACACAAAAAGCATAGCCACTTCCTTCTGCTCGAGGTTCTTTTGTTCTTTCGCATTTTTTTCTTGTAGAGGGCTTATGGAGCTAACTGTCATTTTTGGTTGTTGGGTCTTTGTAAATTTCAGGGACATCTGGCACAGTTTTCTGCGTTTGCTAGCTCTGGTATGTGTGGTTATGCACGCAGTCCCTGCCGCGTGTGCATGCTAACACTCTAGAAGCATAATTGATGCATGCATAATTTGGAGCTTGAGTGCATTGGTATATTTTGACATGTAAGTGTGACTACTGAGGTGCTGATTATAAGTAATTGGTCAATAAGTATTTACTAAGTGAATGAATGCACCATGAAGGCAAATGCCATTCATTCATTCATCAGACCTTTAAATGCCTAGTATGTGCCAGGCCCTGGGCTAGATATGGGGTGTTCAATGATGCAGAGCCACAGTTCCTGCCCTCCAGGAGCTCACAGTTCAAAGATGGGAGGCAGGCCCATCAACAGAGGATAACACATCATGGAGACATACAGACAGAACTCCGTGCGAGTAGTGTGGGAGCTCCTTGGAGGGAGACCTTAGTATATCTAGGGGAGGGGTTGAGGCCAGGGGGCATTTCCTGAAGGTGTTGAGGCCTAAGCTGGGGCCTTAAAAAGTTCCAGACAAAGAAGACAACACAATTAATGGCAGGGCAGAGAAACCACCGGGAGTGAGCAGAGAACTAGAAGGCAGAGGTGTTGCAGGAAAGCATGGAGGCAGGGAGTTGGCAGAAGTGAAGTGGGGGTTCAGGTGAGGACTGGATTGGAATGGGGGTCTGGGGGGAGTAAAGGAAAGGAACTTCAACTATCTCAGTTAGGAGGCCAAAAAATTCTTCTGGATTCTGCCAGAATCTGTACACACACATATCTTAAAGCAGAATCTGGACCAGTGCTGGACGCATTGCTGGAGTGCAGTAAGGACATCTGGTCCTGCCTGGACCTGTCCCCGATGAGCGTGGGAACTGGGCAAGGGCTGGCTTCTGTATAAGTGAGCTGAGGAGATGGACTTTGCAGGCTCCAAGATTCCTCCCAGCTTTTATACTGGAAGTTGCCTGGATTCTGAAGTCTGCACATAGACCACATCTGAGTCTGTTCTATGTACAAATCATGAAGCTCTTTGCAGCACATGATAATATCACAGTATCAAGTGGTCTTGGGAGTGTGGAGGCAGTTAGGCACACTGAGCACAATTTTATAGGAATCCCTAAGAAGTATTCACAGAAATGTACCGCAGGATGGAGGTATCCTACTGTCCCCAGCCTGGGCCGAGGTCTCATCTCAACTCTGAAACCCCTCAATGAAATTCATAGCACAGATCCCTGCTTGGTCTAGTTTCTGTGTAACATTGTTTAGCTCATATTCTTTCTACTTAAATGATTCCAGTTGACTTACAGAATCAAGTCCAAAGTCCTTAGAGTGGCATTCAAGGCCATCCCCAATCCATCCCCTTCCTTACCTGCCACAACCTCCACCTCAGCCAGATGGGACTCCTGGCAATGGAATCCATAAATGTTCTCACCTCTCTGCCTTTTCTCATTCCAGACCCCCCACTAAAGGTCCAACTCAAATTCCAGTCCATCTCCTCTATGAATGCTGTCTAGACATCCCAGCCTCCTCTGAACCCTGTGTGGCACTTACTGATCATGTCGTTCATTGGTGACTATTGGTTTTACTTTGTGGTTTGGTCGTACCTCCCCAGCTAATTTGTAAGCCCAGAGATAGGAACTGTGCCTCACCCCTCTTGGGAGTCTATGCACTTGGCACAGTGTCCTGCTCACGGTAAGTGTTCGCTGATGATACATTTCCTACATTGCAGCCTATACGAGCCTGCGGAATAAAATCCATGGGAAGTATGATTATTATTGTTATCATAGTGCTGTGGCCTCAAGTTCTTTTTCTCTCTTCTTGGATAAAAAACAAAAAGGATCCTCGGAGAGAGTGGTTTGGTGCAACCATTTTGGAGTAATGCGATTGTGAAACATTTCTCCCACGATTCATAAACAGTATTTTATATGCGTTACTTTGGAGCTTAAAGTTCATCCAGGAATGAGCTATTTCACAGATCAAAGGGAGCATATGTGCATCCCACCAGGGGGAATAATCACTCTGCTAAATTTAAAGGGGAAAACGCTGAACACTGCAGACTGAAAGTAGAAACGGTTTAGCATCACCTGACTAGAGAGGAACACGAGTGACTTACTTAAGTCTGAACCCGATGTTCAGTTTTTATCGTCCATGTTTCATTGAGCAGCACATGGGATTTTTCACAAAAGAGGAACTGGCATTAAATCAATAAGGAAAATCACCACTTCCTTACTGATCCAACAGCATTGAAGGAAGCTGAGCTTTGCCAATCGTACAACTGCACAGCATTTGTAACCAGGCAGTTAAAACCACCGTCTAAGCTGGCACTATGATTTTCCCAGAAGTAGAGCTTCAGGAAGAAAAATAGCTTTTAAACTTCAGTTCCATTTTTGCAAATTGGATCTGTTCATGAAAAACTGTTTTAAAACCAATTTTTTTTCTCTTTTCTTTCCTCATTAGCAAAGGACAGGATTGTTTCTTTTTACCCATCATGAGTCAAACACCATTTTAGGTGCTGAGGATGGAGATGTGAAGAAAAGAGGCAAAGTCCTTGACCTCATGGAGCTTGTTTTCAGCTGGGGGGAGACAGATAAGAAATAAGTAAACAAATAGATATATACTATGTCAGGCATAGAGAACGAACTAATGCAAACATCGTACTTGGAAAACTAATTTCCAGACAATTAAAAAATGAAGATTCCCAGATAAGTATTATCTTAGCTCATGTATATCACATATATTAACGGGTATTTTAAAAAGAATAAATAGTAAGAAATATATTGCTCTTTGCATATGATGTTGGCATTCCCTATGGACTTTCAACAGGACCTACATCTTCGAGGAGCATTTCTAGAAGGATTTGTGCCAACTTGTATTCGCGCCATGATGGCACTATATGGTGTCATGGCCCTCGTGCATAGGAAACGTGGAATTCCTTCTGGATTCCTCCCTCTTTCCCAAATCCGACAGCCCTCTCTCCTGAGTCTTTAAACCCTATCTTTTAAGTCGACTCTCGTTTCCATCACCCTTTCCTCGCGCAGGCTTCATAATCTCTCTCCATGACCCCAGCAGCCCACTTCTGTTTCTGGGCTCACATGCCTCCAGTGTGCCCTCGTCATTACTTCCAGAGTGATTTGTAAACACACCCTCCCCTGGACCCTCACGCCTGCAGGATAGAGCTCAGGCTTCTAGGTCTGGTCGCTACCGGCCTGGCCCCAGCTAACCTAGGAAGCTTTGTATCTCTGCATCCTTCCTAGATCCTGGGCCCCTCATACCTGTGTCTTCGAAGGTTCCCTGGCCATACAACATGCAAATGACTGCTTCTTCCCTGAATACTCTCTTCCGTCTTTCCTCTCAATCCTTGTCATTCTTTCGTACGGTTCAAAAGTCATCTTCTCTGTGTAGCCTTGCTGTTCCCACCATGCAGAGCTGCATTCTCCCTCCCTTCTCTCCCAGGGTTATCCTGACGCCTTCTCACTTCAAGTACAGCATCTAATGGCAGACGTTTGCAGTGGTCTGTTTACTTCCGTGTCTTCCCTCCCAAGCTGTAAGCTCCTTCAAGTAAGAAGTGTCTTTTTTGTTATATTTTTACTGATTTTAGAGAGAGAGGAAGAGAGATGAGGAGAGAGATAGAAACACCGATGAGAGAGAAACATCAATTGGCTGCCTCCTGCACACCCTCTACTGGGGATCAAGCCCTCAATCGGGCATATGCCCTGACTGGGAATCCAAACAGTGACCTCTTGGTGCATAGGAAGACGCTCAATCCACTGGACCACACAAGCCAGACAGAAGTGTCTTATTTATAATCTGAAACATAGCACAGGGCCTGGAATATAGTAGACCCTCAATAAATATTTGATGAATGAATGAATGACCTATGGTTTCTCTGGTTCAGCTTGTGCTGAACTATGCATTTGAAAATTAGGTGATTATGGCAATATGACAGAATAAAACCAACCTACCAATATGGTAAAAAACTTAACTTTGATCTTATGAACAATGGATTTTAAACATTTGAGTTAATGGATATAGATGATAAGGAATTTCAAAACCAAATTTCTTAGACAATATTTCTGCATGTACTATAAATCTGGAGATGGTTGAGACGTTCAAATAAATGATCAAAGCATGTAAAACAGAACCACTAAGTAATCTGGATCATTTACTGCAGAAAAGAAACTTAATAAAGGCTTTTATTGAAAGCTTGTACTCCAAGGATGACTAGCCATCCTCCTTCTGCACGTACATAGAAAAAGAAGAAATGAGATTGAACTGCTACAAAGATTAAAGTTAAAAACAGAACAGAACTCAAAGGCTTCCTAACTGGGGTATGTAAGCCCATTTCAAGTTACTAAAACAAATCAATCACAGGCTTACTCCGAACCAGGCATTGTTCTCAACACTTTACCATTTATTTCATCAAATCTTCATAACAAACCCATGTGAGTTCATTTTACAGGCGAGGAAATGGAGGCACCGTGTGGTTAAGGAACTTACCTGGATGCACAGCTGGAAATTGGTAGCCATGAAATCCCAGCCAGGGCTGTCTGGCTCCTGAGCCTTTGCTCTTACCCACTGCCTTCCTAGAGGCTGAAATCGATGCCAGACCTCTATCTGAGGATGGAGGCCTAAAGCTAAGCTCGTGAAAGTAAGTTCGTTCATGGGACTAGTTTAAATTTAACACGAAAATCCTTGAAAACATTATTTGCCCGCCATTGCCCGACCAACTAACTGTCTTGTGGACTTCACTACAGCCACGTGCGTGTGTGTAAAGTTAGAGTGCCCATTTTTCTTTATTCTGGTGAGCTGGCCTGCCAGCTCTTATCTTTCTAATGAGACAGTGTGTTGTGTTGTTTTTAGCAGTCAGCATACATGGTTTAAGCATCCACATGTGTGCCTGTATTTACAAGACCTGACATAAATCGGGTCAAATTCAGATGTTATGATTTTATCTTCAGAGTGATGGATTTTACTCTTGGGGGCTGAAAAGCCAGCATCTTATTCCTTGTTGTTTTTTCCAAGGCGACCTAATTTAGCCTGCCTCGGGGACCGAAGCAGTGGGGTCGCTGTTGGCACAGACAAGCGGCAGCTTGCCTAGCAACTCAGATGCCTGTACAAAAGGAAGGCAACGCTCACCCGATCAGCGTCAGCGGCAGAGAGTGATCAAGCGCTGAGCTGCAAGCGGGCTGTGGGAGGCCCGGAGGCTGGTACAGGAGAACCGGGTGGCTGGGCAGGAGCCCTGTGAAAAGACTGTGAATGAGTCACTAACTTTTCAGGTTGACTGAGATGATGTCTGTTGATTTTCTTCGAATTTAGATACGTTATCTGTGTTCACACCTTGGGCGTAACGGGAAGATGAGTGAACATTTTCTTGATAGTGCCTGGCCTCTGGCAGGGTTGTGATAAGATTTGGGGTAAGATGTGACTCTGCAAGAATGCCCTGGTCAGTGCGTGTGGCCTGTGTCCCAGTGAGTGTCAGGGGCCTCACAGGGGTGTGTCTTCGTGTCCTGAGCTGGGAGTAAACCCAGTGGGATAGGTTCAAGTGTGTGCTGACATTGTACACAAGTTGGCCTGGCTGATATTTAGGGCATTAGGAGGCATTGTTAACTGGTCAGACTTCTAGTTCACGGCCTGGGAAAAGCACTCGCTTTCTAGCATTGGGGCAATAACCAGGTAATTTGTTGGTGTCTTGGTTAAGTGTTTGGGTTCTAAAAGCTCACTTAACCTCTCTGGCTTCAGTTTTCCTCATCTTTAAAATGAATATAACAATGGAATCTACCCCCTTGGGCAGTGTTAAATAGAGGAATGCTTGTCAAGTACTTGGGACAGTGCCTGGTCTATATAGTCAGCACTACATTTGTATTTATATTGATACATACATTTTTGTTTACACAACTCCATATTCGGCAGAGGACTGACTCCATGGCTCGTGCGAAACAGGTGTCTGGTAAATATTTGTTAAACATCGATGGAACTAGAAGAACGTATTTAGTGGAATATACATATGGTGAGCTGTTCTGATTTCTCAGTAACCTGAATGGTAGACCGGATGTTAGATTTAATCTCCCAAATAAATGGAGTGTTCTACAAGCAAACATCTCTGCAGAAACGAAGTTCTGCATGGAAATCACTAAGGAAATGGCACGAGAAACCGAGTTGGGGAACATCACACGTGAAGAACCGGTAGCAGGCTGATGCATGACTCTATGTCAAATAAACAAAAGTACCTGATATAATAGAAAACTTTAAACCTACAAAATATATATTATTTTTGAGTCTACAAAAATAAATATGAAAAACGCTGACCTGTATTTACTTTCTATTGATTGTCTAATAATGACAGCTTCAACTTGAAATGAGTCATTTAATTTTAAAAATAGAAAGAAACTGAACAGTATTAATGTTTTAGGAGCTGGTACAGCATGACAAGGGTATCTTAATATTAGGTTGAATCATGAAATTGCCACTTCTCTTCGTAAAAAACTGTCAGACATTGTCAATTTCATATGGTTCCATCTGATATATGTAAGCTAATTTGACACTAAATCAAAACACATATTACCTTGCCCTTGACTGCCTTTTAACTAGGACTATAAAACGAAATTAGCCAATTTATTTGTCTTCGCCTCTTTTGCTTCTCAGAGTTTGTGCACAGTAGGTGTTAAACAAATGTTTTATTAATTGAGCAGTGTTTTCTGTTATCTTCGCTCAAAAATAGGCCTACATTTTGACACACTGCCTAATGCTGAGACTGTCCTTAAAATAAAATTAACGAAGTGTTAGCTTTGTTTCATGTTTCATGATTTAGATCAATTCTTTCTGTTCCTTGTTTGGGCAGCACTGGGAAGCTAATTAATACATTATTAATATATTGTAAAGACTAACAAGACTCTGCTTGCGCACACAGACACGACAAGAGTAAATTCAGGTCAGAAATACTTTTGCAATTAGGGGAAAATGCTAGTACAAGAAGGAGATATTATTGTTTATGTGACACATCTCTGCACTGAAACACATTATAGACTCACACATGAGGTGAATGACAGAATCAGGCAAGAGCTCCCCTGAAAGTTCCCATCATTTAGGGCCCCACTGGGGCATCCAAAGTGCCCTGGAATGAACTAGAAATGGTCACTTTGCGATCCCAGGAATGAGGAGCTTCATTATTATTCATATACGGTTTCGTAACAGTTGGGATTAGCCCCAAACTCAGGAGTACATACTGAAATCACTGAGCAGGCAGCACGACACGGTTTTCAATCAGAAAATAAAGAGCGCCTTCCACGGTGGAAGAGATGGGCAATGTTCAAGGAGGAGCGTGAGTAACCCGAGTGATTGCACCTCCCTCGGCCTCAGTTTCCCCTGCTTGTTAATTACCTCCCAGAGAACAGTCGTTCTCTATTGCATCTGTTGTTGCAATGATAAGTGGGATGATGTCTTAAAATGCTATGCATTTCTTGGGGGGGAAAAGCTTGAGCTCTGAAATGTATTATTTGGGTTTTGGTTGACCTAGAACTGTGACAGCAGCCCCATCGTAAAAGCCGAGTTCTGAGAAAACAGAGTTGCTTTCATTTTTCAAACAGAACCACAACCCTCTCTACGTCTGGATTCTTATACAAACCAAATGTATGAGCAAGAGAGGGCTCACAAAAGCGTTAATTTTAACTTTTCTTCCAACACCACCAATTTTTCTCAGAGATTTTTTTTTTTTAAAGCACCGGAGCATGCTTAATTTCGCTCAATTTGTGCTATCTAATAAGATCCTAGCCCAAGGTGATGTGCTCCTACAATAATGTCTTCATGCTAATTACATTTTTGAATGGTTAGGGTGAGAATAGTTCCAAACATACTTGAGGTAATAACTAGTCATGTATCTAGAAGGTCAACAGTTCAATCAAAGAGAGAGAGAAATTAGCATATCTTAAGAAAAGAATTCAAGTGGTTTTGTACAGAACTCTCATTTCAGTCTACAAGAATACTTAAAACACTGATAGAGCCAGGTAATTCTGTATTTCCCTTTTTAACTCACTGAAAGCCCCAATTTCAGGGTGTAATGTCTGAGAACAAGAAGCATCCGGCAGGTGAAGGGGAGAAAGTGCATTGTAGAAAAGTTGGCTGGAGTTGGAGGTTAGGGGTCTGTGCCAGGACTGCATCCCACAGAGTTTTGGGGGGCGGGGGACCCTGGGCTGTTGATGGGAGAACAGAAGCGGTGCTAGAGAGTCTGGCACTGGAGGAAGGCTCTGGGCCAATCATCTATTATAGTAACAACATAGCTTTAATCCAGATGACAATATAAACCTCAAATAATTGTGTATCAAGTCACTATAAACAAAATTACAATCTGCTAAATCATCCATGCAGTTTCCATAACAGTGTCTGATCCCTCCCCCCCGCCCCCAACTTCCCATTTTTCTATAATTTCTAATGGACATAAAGACCAGCAATTGGAAACTCTACCCATTGTGTTCTGCTTTAAAGGACTTAAGTTGTCTTTCGTTCAGAAGTGCATATCATTCTAATTTATTTAAAAAATATTTATTGAGCACTTATTATGTACTTGGCAATAGTTAAATGGCTCATTGGTTCAGAGATGATTCCTAAAAATGACTATTGCTCTGCCAAAGAGAAGGTATTAAAATATTAAATCAGCTGAAGGATTTTTTAAAATGTGCTAAAAAGTGGGACTTTTCATCCTCTAAGAGCCCACGCCCTGCACAAGGAGTTCCTTTCAACAAAGGTGCAGTGTAACTGGCATTGTGTGAAAGAACGAACAAGTTCCAGGGGTACCATATCCAGTAGATAAACACAATGAAGCTGGGAAGCAAAGGATGACTTTTGTGATTTAAACTACAGGGATACCTTTAGGCTGAAAATCAAGTTACAGTGCAAGCTACTCAACTCACTAATTTTTAAATAGGATGGGGTCTTTTTATGACCATTGTAAACAGAGAGTGTTTAAAGGTACAGAAAAGTGAAGAAGAAATAGAAGCTTCCCTGTACCCACCACTCAAGGGGTTTTTATGAGTCTACTGACTAGGCCCTGCTCCATTTCAGAGGGGTCTTTGCTCACCCAAGGACATTTCCATATCTGAGACCAGCCTCTGGGAAGAAAACCTTTTTGTGGACATTTTTGGTCCTTGGAGTTTTCTCCTTTATCCTCTGGCCACTCCACTGTGAGCTGTTACTCACAGAGGGAGGGGAGGGCCTGGCAGATGCCCTTCAGCAGGTCACAGTCAATTCAGGAGGATCAATACCCACATAAATAATTCTACCACAGGCTGACATGAGTGCTGGGGAGAAAAAGATGAATCCTGTCTGGGGAAGAGCTGGGGAGAGGGGAAGTTTTGGGGCTTGCCCTTGAAGGTTGCTGGGATTTTGAAAGGTGACTAAGTGAGGGATGGGGAGCTCAAGCAAGAACGAAGGCTCAGTCCTTGGAACAGAGCATGTGCTCTCAGTGGAGGGAGCGCGTTTTGGCTGTGAGGAATGTTGAAGGCCTCCAGCTTACCCATGGAGGGGTCAGTGCCTCAAATTCTCCAATTTTCTTTTTCAATTGTGCTACCCAGTCTTACTGAATTTTAATATATCACCCAGCTGCTTTTTCTCCACAAGCTATTTCCTTTGAAAGTAACTACTAGTTACAGAAACTACTAGCTATGGAAATCAGAAAAATTTCCATGAACAGCCTTCTTGTGTTAGAAGTGAAAGCGAGAATAAAGCCAGCAATTCAGGAGAAATGAAAGGAAGGCTCCCAAGACAGAGACTGAAAGCCGCGGGAAGCTGAAGAGATGGTGTGTGTGGAAATGGAGAGTGATGCAGAAAAGACGGTGTGTAGCAGAGAGTGGCGGATGGAGTGAGTGGAGGGTGGAGGCCCATTACCAGGTGGTACTTGGCACAGTGCTGAGCACACAATGAGCCCACAGCCAGTACCTGCTTAACCACAAGTGGGGTTGGGTGCGTATCTTGAACAGAACCATATGAAACACAATTCAAAAATCTGAAATGGTGGCTTTTAGAACATGGGTATAAGACAAAATGAACAGTCTTTTATAACACTGAGGAGTGGACGAGTGGTTCCGGCCCCAGGAAGGGGCAGAACACTCATCTCATTTTGCACATCTGTGCGCTCTCTCATTCTACCACATCCCCAATCTATTGTAACTTTGATAAGCTGTTCTCAGCCCACATACTGAAGGGGTGCGCTTTTGCAACTCCTTTATAGAAACTAAAACAATTGGCCCACCATGATGGTTGTAATCTAGTTGGCATAATCTTACTGACGTTGGATGCATCAACATATCCCTTTAGCCTGCTGCTAAAGGGATGTGAAAGTGAGAATAATTTTAGCCTGCTGCAAATCAGTTTACTTTTCTACTTAGAGACATGATGTGGAATGGAATTAATCCAGTTGCAGCAAAGTGAATGAATTCTGTTGAATAAATCCCTTTCTGTGGAAAAGAACTGGTTTTGCAACTCATTTGAAACGAAATTCACACGGCAGTCTAATGCCTTCTTTGGAACTGAGCAAATGCATTTATCTTTTTTATTTGGAGCTAAATTCACATCAGAACTACTTTTTATGATAGTGAACTCTATTGTCCTTAGGTGAGTGCCACAGTGAAAGTATTTGCAAGAACAATCAAAATATCCCAATGGAACTTAGCCTAAGGACTACTGCTCCAACGAGTGTTTGAATTTGGCAAAGACTGACAACTCCTTGGAGAGAGAAGAAACTAATAAAAACCAACCAAACCATGTATATCCTTTTGTATTTTCCCTTCTTTGCTTTCCACGGTCAAAGGGCTGTCTACACACAGCATGTATTTAATAAATACGTTTTGGTGGTGACCATCATAAGCAGACAAAACTTGGAGAGCGCCTGGAGAATAAGGAAGGGATAAGAGGTTGGGCAGAGACTCAAGGTGACACATTAATGGAATTGAGATCTTCAGCCCAGAGCAGGGAAGCCTGGGCCTGGCAGCCGTGGAGGCAGTTTGTGTTACTTACCATCACCGAATGTTAGAAAGCACCCCGTGTGCAGGGTAGGATAAAAGAGAGTCAACTACATTACACCCCAGGACAGGGATTCAGGGTTAGGAATGCGTAAGTCTTGATTTAGATTGGATTAGGCATCAACACGCATCCTTAACAAATCTTTCTCTGGAAATTTTATACTTGAAGAGCAGATAATCTTTCCAAAATGATTTAGGGGCCCTGCAGTAGGAAAATAACCTGAAGACACTCTCAAGTTCTATTCCAGGCCTGATCCTGTGATTTTTTCAGCAGCCAGTGTCAGCACCTAGATTGCTTCTCGCCCTCCTATCTCCATAGCTGGAAGCACTTGACCTCTCCCTGCAAGTGAACCTCACTGCAAACACAACACGAAGCACTTCTCGGTTGGGAGGGATTAAAGAAGCTCACCCCCTGCTGCTGGCCTGGCTCTGGGGTGTCCCAATTTTAGCAAGTGGGACTCTGCCTTGCCCCCAAGTCCACATCTTACTGCAGTTGAAATCCACCGTGTACTCCTATGCTAACACTTGAAATCCTTTCTTGTTCTCCAGGTCTCACATGATTTTGAGATCAGACCTAGTATCCCCGCTAGGAGCCTGGTGTCTCTCCAGCCCACACCTCCCTGTGTGCAGCCTCTGAGCCCAGCCTGTCACCTAAAGTTGTCTGTCTTTGTGTGAACTGGTTACCTTCTATCTGTCCTGATGTCTCCTCTCACCGTGGCTGGATTTTCCAACCCCTTCCTTCCAAGGCCCCACCATCATCGCCCAGGCAGCTGTCAATCTATTTGCTCTTTGCCTGGCCATACCATGATGTGGCACGTGGCTCCATTTTCCCATGGCATTCTGTTACGCATGGCTGCACATCTGACTCTTTCTCTGCAGACCATACACCTCCATCACAGGGCCTCTCAACCTCATTACTATGGACATTTGGGGCTGGTTAGGTCTCTGTTGTGGGGACTGTCCAGTGCACGATAGGGTCCTTAGTAGCATTCCTGGCCTCTACCCACCCGGTGCCAGTGACACCTCCCCCTTTCACTCAAATTGTGGCGATCAAAAATGTCTCCAGGGGGTGGGGATATTGAGAAATATCCCTGGGGGTGGGAGGGGTTGTCCAAATCACCCTCTGTTGAAAACTTCTGCTCTATAAGAACCCAGAAAGGCAAGAGTATTTTAGAGCCAGTTATATATTTGAGAAACAGCTGGATGTATATAAGCTGGAAGTATACAGAATATTTAAATCTGGTAAAATGTTAACTAACAACTCTAAACTCTTAGTAAGCACCAAATGGAATTTTGTAAGTTTTGTATAACAACACAGTGTAGATAATGGGTAAAGTGGGACGAAATCCCTTCCCCCTAGGTCAGTTCTCATATTTTATTGTGCATAAGAATTACCAGGGGAACCTTTTGAAAGTTAAGATTCTGATTCGGTAGGCTAGAGGCAGGGTCTGGGATCCTCATTTCTAACCAGCTCCCAGGTGGTGTCAATGCTACTGATCCCCAGATTTCACATTGAATAGCAAGACCCTAAACAGAATCACTGGGGAGGGTTGGAGAGGGGGTTGAATCTTAATGATTTCAAGATCATGAGAGCAACCTTAACATTTGCATTGGAATGGCAGATTAGAAAAACCTGGATGTTCCCTGTACCTTTCTATAATAAATGAAACTGCTCATAGGAATGTGTTCTGAAATGTGACATTTCTGTTAGCTTAAAATTATAAATATTATACAAGATACCTGTGAGTTCTCTGCTTTGGCTAGAAATGAAAACCTATGAACTGCTACGCTAGTTTGGCAAGACTTTCAGAGGTTTCCAAAAGTCTGATGAAAACCTAAACTTCAAGGTCTTCGTAGCCCTTGTTTTACTAACGGAAGAGGATGGGGGTGGGAGAGGGGATGGAGAGAGGAGAATCACTATAAACCAGCGGTTCTCAACCTGGGGGTCGAGACCCCTTTGGGGGTCGAACGACCCTTTCACAGGGGTCGCTTAAATACATCCTGCATATCAGATATTTACATTACGATTCATAACAGTAGCAAAATTACAGTTATGAAGTAGAAACGAAAATAATTTTATGGTTGGGGGTCACCACAACATGAGGAACTGTATTAAAGGGTCGCGGCATTAGGAAAGTTGAGAACCACTGCTTGAAACAGAGCCTTGCAATACAACAGATACACCTTATGGTGTTTACACAAATTACAAAAAAATTGTCCACTGAAATTATACTGATATCACATGATGTTACTGCAGCCCCAAATCAGATAACTCAATTATAACTTTAAACCAGTTGCAAAAATGAATGTTATTTACTGTATCCTGAAGTGATAAGGAAAATCAAATCTTCTGAAAGCTGCCAAGAGCTTAAAATAAAAATTTCTTCCTCTCATATATACGGCCTCTGAGTAACTTTTCCTCCGAGTTTTGTAGACATCTTTGCTGTGTATCCTTGGGACGTAAATAACCATTCCTATTTGCTCCTATTTTACAGTAAGGAAAGTTAAGGCTCACTAGTTTGTCTAAAGATATAGATTTGTGCAGGGTTGCAGACAATTTATCCATAGGAAGGAGATACTGACCCTTTGACGGCCTCTTCCAGGGACCCAGCAAGAGACTAGCTATGCCCTCATAGCAAATAAGTACACACTCACCTGCGGGGAGGAGAACTAATATGCCAGCTCTGAAATATTTTGATAGGGGGTTACCGATATGATTAAGTATAAAAGGGATAAATTTCTCTACACTTAAACCTCTGTGCCTAGGTACAGAATAAAGATCTGACTTAATAGTAGTACATGGGAACTCATGGGTTTTTTGTTGACCACAATTTCACTATGAGTCAGCAGTGTGACATGAATGCTCAAAAGGCTTATGCAATCTTGGGCCATATTAAGAGAAGTATAAGGTATACATCAAGGGAGTATACTACTCCCTGGTGTTCTGCATTTGTCAGACTACTCCTGGAGCGCTCTGAACCATTCCGGACACTATGGTGTAGGAGGGGCCTTAAAGTGATGTCTGACAGAGATGAACACTTAAGATGAAGACAGCATGTAAAACCACATCATGCTGAAGGATATTGTGTTTGAAAGATAAGACTTAGAGAGGGGCATCGATGGAAATGAGAGAAGAGCAGTCTTTC
This sequence comes from Myotis brandtii, assembly GCF_000412655.1. Lineage (NCBI taxonomy): Eukaryota > Metazoa > Chordata > Mammalia > Chiroptera > Vespertilionidae > Myotis > Myotis brandtii. The sequence goes on from NW_005363061.1 coordinate 1,383,676, forward strand.
TGGAGGAAGAGCTTAAGGTACAGTTTCCAGTGGCAGAAGTTTAATTTCTAGATCCCCAAGAGGGGGGCGGGATCATGAGAGCCCTCTCAATTCTGTCATTTGCAAAATAAACAGATCTTCAGTGAAGAAGACCCTGCTCCTCCTATGATTTTCTTGAAATGTGCAAATCTGTGGATGTATTTCTGCCTCTTTGACAAGCCATCCCCCTCTGCCTGCAGGTGCACCTCCTTCAGGAAGCCCTCTCTGCAAAGCCCCGCCTTGAGCCACTTACTCTGCTATCTCCTCATCGTGAGTTCTGCACTGCAGTAGCATTTTCTTCTGTTTGTCCCAGTTTCCCTAATAGCTTGTTAGTTCCTTAGGGAAAAGGACACCATTTTGTTTTTGTTTTTATTACCCTAAATGTTCTCAGTACATCTGGGTACAGTGAATTAGAGACTGAGGGGAGCCAAAGATGAATTAAAGTAACCAGACAGGTAATTTTTTACAGCGTCTACATGACAAAGCATTACAGCGTGCTCTCTTGATGATAATAACACCTAATTGAACCTTCACTTTATAAAATAATGCAAGCTGACAGAGATGGCTGTGTAGTAAAACTAACTTCTCCCTACATTTTGCATTTTTAAATAAAACTTGTGTGTCCATGCTGGAGAAAAACAGAGTTTACACTCTAAGAGCTCTGTCTTGCTTGGTGCAGGTCTTGGGAATGACTCTCCAGCTGGGGGGAGTCTTTGACTTCTGACTTTCTCCTTTATTTGGGTAGTTACAGGGTACCAAGTGTCAAGTCGCAGCACCACACAGTTTCTGGTTTTTAAAATGAATCAGTAGTCTACTTAACAATATTGGTGTAGGAGACAGAAATTCCACAAATGGGTTTGTTTACATAAGAAAGTACCATGTTATGCATTTTATAAATGAAATATTGATATTTATATCAAAGACATAAAAATGCTTTTGAGGTAACAATGCCTGTCTCTTCCTAAGTCTCTTAGGTAGCAGGTTAAAGAATGGTGTAATTTCACTCAAGCACAGAGGAGTGGATGGGGCACCCTGAGTCATCCACGAGCTGAGAATAGAATACAAAACATGGGACTAAGTTCATGCTCCATCACTCTCTTCCCCGGACAGTATTAACTCCCACAGTCCAATGGCCTGACATGGTACGGAGCAAATTATATACTTCTCTGTAAGAAGTTGATATAATGCCATTTGCCAGCCTGAGGCTCTTTTAGAAAATTGAAAGAGCAAAATGGCTGAGAAACAGGGCCCCCAATTTCTTATCATCAGCTGATAATCACGAATAAAGATTGCCAGCTTCCTGGTTATTGAGGTAGCATCCTGTCCATGCTGGTATCTGGCTTGGATGAGTCCAGAGGCCAAGAGCGCACGGGGGGTGGGGAGGGGGGGTCCTGTAATGTGCAGCAGACCCTTGGTTCTGCAGTTCCACGTTTGACAATTGCTGTTATAAAACCCTAGTTTCCTGACATATGGAACATAAGAATTTCCTGCTTGTTTTAGCTTCCCGGAGAGACTCAGAATTAAACTGGGACTATATCATGGATTTTGTGTACTTGGCAGCATATGCTATGGACACTTTTTATAAATCTGAAACAAATGTTAACATACAAACTTGTCCTAATTATACTGACTCATTCTCCAAATACCTCCAAAAGCTTGGTCACATCGTTCCTGTCTCAGGGCTTCTGCATTCAGCTCTGCAGGGCCTCTCATGAGTCTCAAGTTTCCAAGCACATTTCAGGGATATTAAGGAAATATAAAAATAACTCTTAATAATGAAAAATCGGGTGGAAGGTTTGGGTCCTTCAAGAGAAATAACCTTTTCAGAAGGATAAGGTCTATCAGCCCAAAATAAGTCCATCAACATGATTTATTTCCATATTATACCCTGAACTACCCAAGAGGGATAATAAAATATCGTGTTATGTCTGTATGATGCAGAGCAGCGTTAGAGCAAAATCGCTGTGAGACAGTCAGCCCTGCAGGAAAATGAAGCAACCAGCAGAACGACACACAAACAGGCCATCAAAGCGCTATTGATGTTTATAGTTTCTAACAGGATTTGGATATTGCAAAGGAACCCATCAGGAATTGGACGCCAGCTCTTATGACCTACAGGGAAGGGTTGAAAGGTCTTGCCATCTATCATAGAAAAGGTCATTTCTGTTCTCAGACCCAGTGGGAGTAGGTAGTTTGCAACAGAACCCAAAGAGCTTTACAGAACATGTGGTCTAACCTCACACTTGACCAAGAAGGAAACTGAGGCCCAGAGTGGTTATAATGTCTTGTTCAAAGTCACACAGGTCGTTTCCAGTAGAGCCAGAATTCAGATTTCCAGCAGTCCCAGAAAGGGTTCCTGCGTCTCCAGAATGCTGTGCCCAGACCAGTGCAGTCGGAGGCCAGGGCTACAACTTACCAGCCGTGGTACAGTCTTGGCAGACATTAGCAAAATTACCTAGAGCAGGTGGTTTAACCTCATGAGCTCTACTTTTCCCACTCTGCAAAACGAGAGGTAAAATATGCGGTCTGTCTACCTCAAAGATCACAGCCAGATCAAATGAGATAATGTGTGAAAGCTCTTCTCAAAGCTTTATAAGGCTCAGAGGGAAAAGAGACAAAACTCCAAATAAAGGAAATTTTTCCTGTCAAAGATATATGGATGGACTCCGGGGATCCATGGACCAATGGAAATTCTGTGTAAAGGGGTGTGCGGCTGAGAGCTAGATATATCCTCCTCCCCTTGCCGCCCCCCCACCCAAGATAATTTCTATAGCTTTCCTCAGCTTTGTAAATGTCTCTGACACTCCCCTCCACCCCCACCTCACCACCACCAGAGAAAACCTATGTGCTGTCTTGGATATCAACATATTTATGATCAACTTAAAGAGTTTACATACTGTATTAAAATACGACACTTTCCTTAGATTTAGCATATGGTTGAGATCTCCCTGCTAGCCTTAATAATAAGGGTATAATTAATAATAATTCATAATTTTAGCATATAATTCTCTTTGGGGGAGGGGATCAAATCTGACTTCACGTTTTGCTCCATAAGGTGCTAAAAATCTGTGACCTATAAAATGAATACAAATTTCAAACAAATCACCCAGATTTTTTTCTACTTGTGTACTTTCCTAGTAATACTTATTTATTTATTTATTTTTATATATTTCTATTGATTTCAGAGAGGAAGGAGAGGGAGAGAGAGATAGAAACATCCATGATGAGAGAGAATCATGGATTGGCTGCCTCCTGCAAGTCCCCCACTGGGGATAGAGCCCATAACTTGGGATCGAACCTAGGACCTTTCAGTTCGCAGGCTGACGCTCTATCCACTGAGCCAAACCCGCTAGGGCTTTCTTAGTTATTTAAAAAGACTTTTCTTTAAAATCATATTTAACAGGAGGAACTATCCACATATTATTTACTGAGTTCCTACTGAGTTCCCAGCAGATTGTTTCCAGTATTTTCTGACAAAGCACCAGACAAAAGACACCAATCATACACCATTTGTAGGCTGCCACATTAAACCTGTGGTTCTGGAAGGCTGAGAGGTGTGGAGAAAAACAAATGGAAAAGTATTATTCGTGACCAATTGATCAATTAGAGTGCTTTTCATTAAAAAACATAAAAAAGGCGGAAACAATTTAGCAATGACTGTGTTAGAAATGCATGAAAACATTATTAATGTCGGATTTTTTTCTCATTTATTTTTAGTTCTCTTTAGAAAATTACACTTGAGAGTTTTCTGTAATGGCAATCAAAGGAGCAAATAAGACAGCACTGGAGCCCTTTTGTAATGTTAATGAAGGGGTAGGGACTGATCCCCAGCTTGTAAGGCCTTTTCTGTGTAGTTGCTTCAGAAGCCAGACAGATTTACGGATGTCTGAGAGCATGAGATAACCAATTAGGGAAGTCACCTTCTAACAAGACTCATCCTTTGTCCCATGAAGAAATCCAGCGTGGTCTTTTATAAATCTGACAATGGCTACACTCTTGTGTTTTAGCAGTAACATCTTATACAGCACAGGAATGTGGAAAACGATATGTCAAAATATCATCTTGTGTCCTGAGGCTCTGAGGTCTCTTAACTCCCCTCTCCTATTATTCCTTTCAGTTTTTTCCTTCCTACTCCTTCATCGTTCTACATTTTTCAGTTCCTAGTATTATCCTTTATGTTTAAAGTCCCTCATACAGAGCCTTAAGCTACATAAATGCAATAAGTAAACTCATCTATTGCTCTAATTCAGGTGAACAAAACCAAAAACATATTTTGGTAGCAATACTCTCGGATTTTCAATAACTTAACTTAAAACTTGGATGGTGGTGGTGGTGCTTGGGGAGTGAGGGGTCCTGTTACTGATTTCCATTCAGTTTCATTTGTGTCACTTCTCCCTGACAGGTGCCAGTCTTCATACAGAATGCTCTGGAATCAGACCATCTGGGTTCAAATCTGAACTCTACCACATACTAGTTAAGTGACCTTGTGCAAGTTACCTAACTTCTCTGTACCTCAGTTTCCTCACTTGTGAAAGAAGGATAATATTAGCACTTATTTCATTGTGCCATTATGAGAAGCAAATGAGTTAATACTTGCTAAGTGCCAGACCAGTGCTTGGCAAATAACAGACACTGTTTTAGAAACTTTATATGCATAAGTTATTTCATCTTCAAAACGATACGATGAGATAGGTGCAATTATTACTCTCATTTTATAGCTTAAGAAACTAAGGCACAGAAAGACTGAATAACTTGTCCCAGTTGGCCCAATTAGTAACTGAAGGATTGGCCTCAAACCCAGACTGTCTGGCTCCACAGCAAGTATTCAGTAAATGTTACTTGTTGTTGATACCTGAACGTATACACTCAATAAAATATAGCAAGCATTCAGTAAATGTTACTTGTTGTTGTTGATACCTGAACGTATACACTCAATAAAATATCTCCTGTTGCCCTGGCCGGGTAGCTCAGTTGGGTGGAGCATCGTTCCGATACGCCAAGGTTGCAGGCCGGATCCCCGGTCAAGGCACATACAAGAACCAACCAATGAATGCACAAAGTGGAACAACAAATCAATGTTTCTCTTTCTATCTCTCTCCCTCCCTTTCTTTCTCTCTAAAATCAAACAATAAAATTTTTAAAAGTGAAAAATACTTATAAAAAATAAATATCTGCTGTTGCTGCTGATAATGATGAATTTGTATGTGTAATCCTTCTTCAAAGTGTACTAAGATGTATATGACCCCTACAGGATTAGTCGATTTAGGCAAGGATTATCGCCTGAAGTCATTGGTGAAGTTTGTTGGGACATAGGATATTACCATGTGCCAAAGTGTCACCTGCTCAGGTTACTTCTCAATTGCAAAGGAGAGAAAGTAGCTTTGCGACAGAGATCCCTGGAGTGAGGTCGCTACCTTGAACCACGATCAAACTGAGCATCACAAACAGAGGGACAACCTGGCATTCGGTGCCTCCTGTTACAAGGTGCTCTGTATTCTTGCAATACAGAGCACCTTGTAACAAATGCTCCCTCGAAATATAATAAATGCTTTAGGTCTAACTTTGAGCTTACAGGAAATACACGGGGTAAAGGAAGAAATGAAATGATATCATGAGGCAACAACAAATCCAGAATGTGGAACATTCCACAAGATAAATGGCCTAACCTTTTAAAAAATTCAATGTCAAATAAAAAGACATAAAACACCAAGGCAAAAATGTGCTTTCCTTTTTAACAATCAGATCTAGTTTTGTTTTTGTTTTGTTTTTTTTTAGGTATGGAAGAAATTTCAAGGACGAATGGTGAAAGTTAGATATGGCCTAGATATTAGATAATATTAAGGAATTACTGTTCATTTTCTTAGGTTTAATGATGGCATTGTAGTAATACAGGCAAATGTCCTTATTCTTAGATGTACTGAATTATTTAGAGATGAAATGTCATTCTGCCTATAACTTACAAGTAGTTCAGAAAGAAATCACATACAAATGTAACCAATATAGCAATAAATTCCCAACTGTTGAATCTAGGTGTTATAGAGGTGTTAATTGTATCAATATTTCAACTTTAACTTTGAACATTTTCTTCACTTTTTTCATAAGATATATGCCTTATATCTTTGGAGAACATGTAGGACTTTTATTTTCATGTACTTAGTAATAGTTTCATGTTTTAACTACCTAAAACGTTTGCCTCTGAATTAATATTTAAAAAGAAATTTTTTTTAAAAAAAGTTACTAAATTCCTATTGGCTCAAGCTTATTGAAAACTTAATAATAGTTGTTGAAGAGAATTCAGTGCCTAACACATAGTAAATGCCCAATAAACGTTTGTCAATGTTCATTTATGTATGTAGTATGCTTTTCTGAGGATTGCAAAGTGGAGAGAGACAGGGAGAGAGGGAGAGGAGAGGAGAGAGGGAGAGAAGAAGAGAGAGAGGGAGGGAAGGAAGGAGAGAGGGAGGGAGAGGGAGGGAGATAGATAGAGAGGGAGAGGGAGAGGAGGTTGTGTTGTTTCTTTACGGATCAAGATATGCTGGGCAAGTACTTGAGATGGACAAAATGGGGGCCATTCGACCCTATCCTTTGATTCAAATAGCTTAGGTCATGAAGATTCTTGACCAAGTTTTGAGTTTGTTTTGCAAGGGCACGAAAATGAAAAATCTGTCCCTAGGACTAATCCAGAAGCAACTACTATTACTTGTTTAGAAAATACTGATGGAATCACACTTAATGACACATTTTTGAACAATTGTAGACTTTTCTTGATTCAGGAAAAGACGCAAGTTTTGCTCAAGTTTTGGCATGAACCCTACAAGTCACCAATACCAGTGGATGTTATTCTCTGAGAATCAATTAATATGGGGAAACTAGAGTCATTTTCAGCTCGTCCAGAAGGCAATGGTTCTCAAAGAGATGGCTTTAGGTAGTGAGATATACTTTGTATAAGAGGTGGGAAGAAAATGATCAAGATTAAAAAAATAATAATGGTATCATTTTGCATTTTCATAGTGCCATTTTCCTAAGGCACTTCATATCTATGTTAACTCATTTATTCTTATAATATCCCTGTAAGGTAGACATAGAACTACTGAGATTAAAAAAAATAAAAGGGATTTTCATCAGGGTCTAATATGTGGAAGAAATTCAAAAGGATATTATATTAGCAATAGAGATATTTCTTCATATTGAACAAATTGACCACCTCCTTCCCCTCTGCTTCAGTAAAGTCTTTTTAAAATGATAAAATCTATTATAATTTAGGGAGAATAAGATTACAGTTTACAACAGGGGAGACACTCCCAGTTCAATCTAAAAAGGTAATTTTATTCAATGATATAGGGCTGTCTCTCTTTAATAAAAAACACAAAATAATTCTCAAAAAGAGTACAAATCAGAATTTTTAAAACTTGAAATTTAAATGCACTTAGCTGACTATTACATAGTTTTCTTTATTTAACAATGGATCCTTTTGTAAAGAGAATCACTTTAAGTTATTTTATAAATATTAAGTTTTATAAAAAATTACACTGGCTTGTTAAAGCAGAATATACTTACAGTAAATGTTCTTTCTGAAACCAAAAATAAGAAAAAAAGGGGAGAGGGGACCACTAAGGAGCTAAACAATCTATGACAAATGTAGTTGTATAGAAAAGTCTTCAGCCTGAGGTTTCCCATTCTCAGATGACACAACATTAGCAACATGTAATCCTTTCCATTGGATTTTTAGATTCTAAATTTTTCCTCTCTTAATTGATCTAGGGATGCTTATTTTCAGTAATGTGCAAATTAAGAGCATGTGCTTAATTAACAAGGCCTAATTTGGGGTATATAAATACAATAAATTTTTCCCACAAAATTGTGTTTAAATACATACAATATTTTAACGTTAGTAAAATCCTTGGCAGGTGTGTTCAATCCTCACATTCAGGAACAGGTGGGGCAAAGAGCATAGAGGAGATGTCTTAAGACTTGGTGCCTGAACTAAAGACAGTCTTAGGGATATAGCGTTAACAGTTAATAAAGAGACAAAGATAGACAGCACTCTTCTCAAAATCTATTTCAACACAACGTTTTCTTTTTGTAAAGAAGCCCAAACTGGAGTTCTTTGTTAAGGCAACATAAATACGAACAGAAGTAGAAATGAGAGCAATAAGAGAAATCCCGACCTCAGAGTACTAGTGTTCATTCATTGCTGCTCAGCCCCTCACCTCCACTCCCCAGTTTGAATTAAATGCTGACTATGGTGAAGTGAAATTTCACTTTGGTAATCCCAGGGCCTAAAGTCTCTCTCTGATCTGGCTCAGAAGCCAGTCAGTGGAGGTATTTTTCTGTAATGGGCTGGGTAAGGAACAGGTCTTCTACTAGTTCACTTGCCAGAGAGAAGTCAAATCCTATCACCACAGCCATTGCCACAGCAAAAGATTTAGAGACCTTAGCTGATGGACCAAAGTATTAACAGCAATATTTGGAGAGCCCATGGGGTTCATTTTAATTAGAACTGACTCATAGAGAGCATTCTGCAAATTATAAAACTGTTCAAGATGTCTAGAGAATGTGGACCGACGTTGTATAATGACATACCTTTTAGAAGAGAAGCGGTTGAGTCTGTATCTTGGCTTTGACACTGAGTTATTAGAATCCTCTCCTGCAAGAAGGAAGATGCATTCACATACAAATTACTGCATTTCAGAGTACAGATGCGCTGTCTTCCAACTACCACACTAAAGAGAGGGTACACGCTCACAGAAACATTAAAGTTCCTCCTCCTCCCTACTTCTTACTCCCTCCTCCAAACTACCCCCAGTCAGTCCTGCAGTGTGCAGGCAAACCACACAGGAACTAGCAGATATGGGGCTTCAGAGAGTTGGGTGTGAGCCTTAGATTATGTGGTTTTGTTTTCTTGCTGCCAGAGTTGAACTAAAATGCAGGAGGTTCACTGAAACACTTTGCTTCTTTATGCTTGGTTTCAGTTTTAACAAATTTCCCCCTGAACCATTATGTTCACATAAGAAAATTTCTAATCCTGGTGATGATCTATTGGCAAGCTGCTGCTGGTCTTAAGGAAAACGCTCATTTTCTCTTAGTATAGCCAAACATCCATAGAAACATTAAGAATTCTTAGGGGCACTTACTTAATACCACTCTGGTTCACTCACAATATTAAAATCCCAGGGAAAATGCATTCTGAGTGCACTTAGCCCATAATATTACCCTTAACAAACAAACAAACAAAGAGAAAAGCTGAGCCAGGATGCGTTCTAACATGCTTTACCACAGTCAGGACATGAACTGGGACTGGCTACTTCAACTTCTGGGATTCACTTTCTCTTGAGTTGGTTGGACTTAAGGATTTCTGAAATTTTAAGATTTTTTTTTTTACTGCCTTAAAGATTTTTGTCACCTCAACTTTCTTAGTTCTTATCTTCAAATTTATAACTCACCCGCCTCTCTAAGTTCCTCCCTCCCATAACAAGTACAACTTGTGAAGGCCTCTTTCCCTCTCTTTTCTCTTGTTGGAAAATGGATTGCAACGTTGCATCTTTTGCACAAAATTAGACACGTTTCTATTTCATTCAGAGTTGGGGAACTGGACCCACGACAAAGAGGAAACTGTTGGCTCACAGGATATTCCTAACATCAATCCCTTGAAGACTAAGAAGAAAGGTATTATATAAGACTCAATTTGGGGTTCTAAAATGGAAACTTATTCTATACTGTGAAATGGTATCCTTTTCTATCTCTTTGCCCCTTTATACTTAAAACCTTGCTCAAGATTTACCCCTTTGAACTTTTATTTGGTAATGATTTTCTTTTTTAAAAAATTGAAATAGAAAAGAAGAATCTGGTGTGGAATCAGCAGAGTACCTTGGTCATAGTAGGTAGATGCTCAGTAAATATAGGGTGTCCCAAAAATATATATACACACTTTGAATAATTATAAAGACAGTGTTTAATAACATACATTTCTTTTTCAAAATTGAACTGTTAACATGTGTATACATTTTCTGGGGACACCCTGTATTTGTTAAATGAGTTAAAAGAAGTAATTTGCTACTCCCAACTCTTTAAAGAAGGACTTTTTAATAATGCCAGCGTGCTGAATTTCCTTAAATTCAAGTTGTGTCTGAACAGGGTCCCCATTATTTCCACACGTAAAGACAGAAATTTCAAGATAACAACATGTTGCTGATTTTAAAACAATGACATCTCAAGGTTGGTCTCTGTGTCCTCAGCAGCTCCACTGCTGGTTTTCAAACACTGAATCCTCTGGCCACAGTACTTATCCCAAGTTATTGGTTAAACACTGAATCCCTAAACTTCCATGGCTGGGGAGTGGGAAGAAAGGAAAAGTTGAGTAGTGCTCTATAGGAAGTACCATGGTGTTTTTAGCTTGCACCATAATGAGGAAGCTACTTTTCCACAGGATACTGCATTCCTGGGAGCAAAATATAACCCCGCCCCTAACAAGTATGGGCAGAGTGCAGAACAGAAAAATCTCTAAGAGAAGTTATTTCAGTAGTAAGTAACAATCAGTAGATGTGAGAGAGCCTATTGGGAGGATAGCAAGGCCACTTATTGGTTTATTTCATAACAGCTCTGTCACTGAACAAGTGCAAAGGCAGAACCTTAGAATAAAGACTGTAATGTGAGATTGCCAGCATTTCAGCCCTCACCCCATCATGGACACTCAGAAGAATATAAGCCAAATTGGGAGGGTTTAGGAATATGTGAAATCTCAACTTATCTACAGTGGAGAATTTTTCTTTTAATACTATACTTGTTTAAAAATTTTTAGCAATTCTTTTTGAGGGAATCGTTGTTAATATCAGAACTTCTTGTGCATAACCATGTTTAATCTAACTCTATGGTAATATGTACTTCTTATTCAATAGTTTAGATCCAGTCACTCTCTTCTCACTCATTCAGTAAATAATGTTTGAACACTTACTTTGTGTTAGGCCTGTTCTAAGTGCTGGGAATGTATCAGTGAACAAAACTTAGCTCCTATCATCCTGAATCTTACTTCTGGCACAATGAGAAACAGGACGGGTGTCAGATGGTTGTACCACCACAGAGCGTTCTTATTCAATAGTTTAGATCCAGTCACTCTCTTCTCACTCATTCAGTAAATAATGTTTGAACACTTACTTTGTGTTAGGCCTGTTCTAAGTGCTGGGAATGTATCAGTGAACAAAACTTAGCTCCTATCATCCTGAATCTTACTTCTGGCACAATGAGAAACAGGACGGGTGTCAGATGGTTGTACCACCACAGAGAAACATAAAATGGGGCAAGAGTCATAGGGAGTGTGGCTGAGGTGGGGGGTTGTGATTTTACTGGGAGATCAAAGGAAGTTTGAGCAAAGTCCAAAATAAAGCCATGGAGCCAGCCTAATAGCTCTCTGGGCAAACAGCTTTTGCAGGTATAGGGACCAGCAGATGCAAAGGCTTAAGGTGGAGCAAGTCTGTAGGGATGGAGGTTAGAGAGAGACAGGGGCCAGAACATTAGGGCCTTGCTAGCCATGGCAAGGTCTCTGGGTTTTACTCTGAGTGAGATGGGAGTCAATGGAAGATTTTGAACTGGATATTACCATATATGATCTGACTTGGGTTTTAAGTTTTAAAAGAATCGCTCCAGTTGTCGTGTTGAGATTAGATTATAAGAGAGTAAGAACAGAAGCAGGGAGACCAGTTAGGAGGCTACTGTACTATTCCTGGCAAGAGATGATGGCAACCTAAGACAGCTTGTGGGAAGTGAAGGTTGTGGAAGTAACTGAATTCTGAATATACAGGGTGACCATAAAGTCTTGAAACACAGATATTATTATTTTATTGTGTATTAGAATATGTCACTGATATACCATTTATTAACTACGGACCACATATTACCCAGATTTAGTATGAAAGATGAGCTGATGAATATGATGCGCGGTGTGACAAAGAGACGAGTCAATGATGACTCCAAGGTCATGGCCTGAGAAACCAGAAGCAAGGATGTGTCACTTACTGAGATGGGGGAGCAGGTTTGGAAAGTCAGGAATTTGGTTCGGGACATATTAAATTTGAGATGTCTATGAGAAATACCAGTAGGGGGGCTGGTCAGGAGAGGTTAGAGCTGATTATGAAACATTGAGAGCTGTTGAAAGAGAAGGGTGTTAAAAGCTGAGACTGGATAAAGCCACCTAAAGAATAAATACAGAGAACAGGCCGCTCCAAAGTTGAGAGGGTCAGAGAAATGAGAAGAAACCAGCCAAAAAGGTGAGAAGGAGCAGCGATGCCCTAGAAATCAAGAGAATAAAACTTTGCTGACTTCTATAAAACTCTGAGTTTCGGGGGTGGGGAGGAGCACACCAAGTTATTATTGTAAAACGAAGTCTGTGTTTGGCGAATACTACAGTACTGCAACTAAATTATGGTGCCCCCAAATGGAGGAAAGCAGATAAAAAGGACCTCTTACATAATGGCACTTTAACGGAGTTAATTCCACTAGGTAGGTAGCACTACACTTATGCAGAGCCTGATCCACTCCCTTTTAAATTTATCCAGAGATTCAGTCTAAAAGGAGAAAATGAATGGGTTTAAAATGCCCTTCTCAAAATACCACAGGGAGACTTGTGATGGAGAATATCAACGGAGCTCAACATCAAGGACCAAAGATTAATCCTTAGGGTAGGGGAAAGGGCACAGAACTGGACACAGCACATTTGCGTTCAAGTTCTAGCTAAATCACTTGCTAGCTGAATGCTACTTGAATAATTGTGGGCCACGATGTAACCTATTTGTTCCTGCAAACTCAAGCTCAAGTTCACCTACTCTAGGAAGCCTTCCCTAACAAATCCCTTTTTTGCTCCCATATCACTTTATCCTTGCCTTTTTCATGGCAACCTATTGTAATTGCTGATTTATTCCTGCCTCCTCTAGGAGATATTAGACTATAATTTCCTTGTATTCCTTGGCTCAGCAGAGTGCCCGGCACACAGCAGGTGCTCAATCATGCAGAATGAATGCATGTTCCCCAAGCTCACTGCCTCAATATGTAAAATGGGATAATTAATGCCTACTTTTCAGAGTTCCTTTGAAATTTACATAAGATATGCTTAGGAAAAAATCTTCATAAACTATAACTCCATATATAAAAGACTTGTGTTTGTCCTCCTCCTCTCCCCTTACTTTACAGAATAGCCCTTTAGCATGACATTCATGGCCTTGGACAATCTCTTTCCTGGCCACCTTTTCTATTTCCCTCTGCTGCTACCCCACTCCTCCATATTACAGCCGGCTAAGCAATATTTCAAGCAGACCAACTTCTTTCGTACCTCCTACATTTTAGATGATACGTACCTATCTACATGTCAGCAGGAACAAGGTGGGCTGTTATGATCGAAAGTAGTAAGAATGAAAAACAAATGTTACCTGCATCTACTAAGCATTTTCCTATTCTCTGAGTCTTTTCCCTCCATCCTCGGAGAATGCTGACGTATTCCACTCCGCCACCAGCGTGCTTTCAAACATAGGTTTGCTTATATTTCCAATGCCTACTGGATAAAACCACCTAGCAGCAGGGACAAGGTCCCTCATGACCTGATTTTCCTCTGGCCACTTCACCTCCCTCCGCTGTTCTGCTAACAGCCGGTGCCATAGCCATAGTAACTACAGTCCTGGCAGGTTTCCCAAGGCAATAAGCCCGCTCAGCGTTCAGGCTTTTACACACGAGGGGTCCTTACCCTCTAACAGCCTCCTCTACTTTGCTTATTCAGTGACCTCCCTGTCATTTCTTAAGGTTCAAATCCCATGTAAACTCTTCGGTGAAACCTGCCCTGAAACACTCCCCGGCATCATTAGCTGCCTGCTCCTCTCTTATGACGCCGCCATACACGTCTCAGTCACAGTCTTCAGTGACGGTGGCTGTCACTCCACTCCCACCAGCCTGCACACCCCGGGGCACTGGATTGTGCTTTATGTCCGGGTCCTTACTGCTTGGTGGGGTGCCCGGCACCTAGTGGGTGTTCACCAGAGACCAGCGGAATCTTCCAGGGCCTACTGCGGGTCATCACTGGGGGCTCTCCGTCACTGCCCATCACGCATGCTGCTCTTCCCATCTCTAGACACGACTTTTTTACATGCTTTGTCCTTTGAGGGGGACATCGGCTGCGGATGGCACTTCTCGTCAGTTCACATTACACCAACACAAAACTGTAACATGTAGTCTTTGAAAGGAGACGTAGGGCCGCACCACATTCAACAGAGTGTTCAATGAAGACATTTACCTTCGTCCCACCTGGTCCCCGCAAGCTGGGTTTAACCCCTCGCACCCCTCGCCCTCGAGACCCTGGGAGCCGCACGCACCAGACCGAGGAGAGAAGGCAAGCTAGCGGCCGGAAGTGAGGGACCGGAAGTGGGAAAGCGGAAGTGGGACGGGGCAAAGGCACTTGGGCCTGGTTGGAGGAGGCGGATAGGTCTGGGGAGCCGCGGCTTGAATTTGAGTGGGAAAAGGTCCCGACGCGAGAGCTGGACTTTCTGCTCAGGTAGATTCCCTTTGGAGGAGGGGGCGGAAACGGAGGTCGGAGGTCGGAGGTCGGCGTGGAGGGGCCGCTTAGCTCCTGTCTCCTGTGGTGCCGGTGCCATCCGGGTACCGGTGAAAGGGGGTCGAGGTCCGCACAGTCTGCGTGAGGGAAGGTCCCTGCTGTGTGACGCCATCCCATCACTCCCGCTTTCTAGAAGCTTCTCCGCGCCCAGCCTCCCCCTCCCAAGTCCATTGAGAGCTCTCAGAGGGCAGTCGCTGGAAGTCGGTTCCCTCTCAGCCAACACCCTTCCCGTACAGAATTCCTCCCCAGCATCTCCTTTCTTCCTCTTAACTGTCCTGCCTGCGTGGTGATGAGTCCTTTGGCGGCGGCGGGGGACCCGAGGCCCAGAGAGGAGGTGGCAGAGCAGGGCCTCCCATCCCTGCCTTTGGGGTCCTTGTTAAACTAGTGAGATGAGACAGGTGCACGTGAGCTCGCAGCAGAGAGTAGCCAGTGACTCCTGAGGGCGGTGACTGTGGCTTGTGCGCCCGATCCTCCAGTTCCTAGAATGCAGCCCGTCACATGGTAAACGCGGGAAAACGAATAGAGTTCGTTAATGAACACGCGGGAGGGGCTCCGACAATGTTCTTTCCATCGGAACAGGTACATCTAATGTCCATGGAATTCTCTCTAATCATTTTATAGGGACCGTCTTGGTCAGACCTTATTTCCTCCTGAGCTGAACTCATGTCTACAGGCAGAACCTATACAAACAAACACAAGAGCTGTTTTCTGCTCATGATCGCGCTGCCCTAAATCCATGTTTCTAGAGATGCTTCTTGGCACCCCGCCTCTTTGATGTGGTTCTTGTTACGGTTTTCTGTCTTTGGAAAAAGGCGTTTCAGCAACTCAGTCCCTTAGCCTCAATTTTAATACCCAACACGTTTTGAAAACCAATTTCCCCCCTAACTTATTTGGTGCCAAGACCTGAACTGAAACGAGCCATTTGTCTTCATTTATTCCATATATTTATAGGTTTTGTTTGCAGTCATGTTAATGTTTGACTGTTCATAGTGGCCCCACACCTTACTGTGGGTATCATGACAAATACATATGTACAGGTATGTAGCGCAGGCATGGCATTACCCTTCAAAAGTAAAAAATAAAAATTAAAAATTGAGTTTGAATTCTACAACTCATCTGGCCTCAATGGATTTGGATAAGAAATTGTGGACCAATAGTTTAATGTCCCTTGATAAGTTAAATGATTTCCGGTATTGATCCAGGCAAAGTTGTGGGAGGAAACAGCTTTTGGCAAAGCATTGTGGAAGTGGATAAACCTAAAAAGAAAAGAGACCTCTTCTACTTCATTTGTTAATTTTGGAGTTATTTAATGGGAATAGATTCTTAATGATGTGTTTTTAATGTAGGGATTGTGTTTTATATTTCTTACTAGAGGCCTGGTGCACGGATTTGTACACCAGTGGGGTCCCTTGGCCTGGCCTGCAGGGGTCGGGCCAAAACCAGCTCTCTGACATCCCCCAAGGGGTCCTGGATTGTGAACGGGCACAGGTCAGGCCGAGGGACCCCACTGGTTCATGATCGGGGCTGGATCACAATCGGGGCCGGGGAGGGACTGTGGAGGGCTCTAGGGCGTGTCCGGCCCATCTCACCCAGTCCCAATTGGCCTGACCCCAGCAACAAGCTAACCTACCAGTTGAAGCATCTGCCCCCTGGTGGTCAGTGCACAACATAGTGACTGGTCGACCAGTCAAATGGTTCGAGGGACAATTAGCATATTAAGCTATATATATATATACATATATACACACACACACACACATACACACACACACACACACACACACACACACACACAAGGGGCCCAGTGCAAAATTTGTGTACCTTGAAAGGAACTGTGGGCACAGGGGTGGGTCTCAGCCCATCCTCCACGCCCCCACCCAGCCGCTCCCACTGCGGCCCCAGGTCCCCTGTCTGCCAGCAGCCCCGCTCCCGCCACCACTGTTCCCATGCGCTGATGGTGCCGGCCCCGCTCACACCCGCTGAGGGTGCTGAGTGATTGGGGCCAGCGCCAGCAGTGGGTGCAAGCTGCGGCTGCTGCCCCGATCACGCCTCAGGAGCAGGGGGAGGTGGAAAAGCCCTCAGGGACAATTAGGGCTGGCAGCCGCCACTTGAACCTGCTGATGGCGCCAAGCGAATGGGACCGGTGCTGGGCATCGGCAGCGGGTGCAAACAGCTGCTCTGGCACTGACTGTGGGTGTGAGCGGGGCCAGCACTAGCAGTGGGTGCGAGCGGCGGCTCTGGCGCTAGTAGCAGGTGTGAGTGGAGCCGACGCCGGCAGCAGGTGCGAACACTGGGCAGGACTACGGCGCGTGGGAGCAAAGAATTTTCAGTAACTACTAGGGGCTTGTCCTGATGACAGTGACTGGTGCCCTGCCTTGGTTTGGCGCCCCCACTCACCTGCTCCACCAGCCCACTGCGGCAGACACCCGCCATGTTCTGCACATGCACCATGGTGGTCAGTGCACATCATAGCGACTGGTTGGTTGTTCCGATTGTTCCACCGTTCAGTCTATTTGCATATTAACCTTTTATTATATAGGATAGATATCTCCCACAAAGCTGTATAAGTGGTAGGTATTCAAAAAATATTTATTGATTTGAGAACATTTGCTCAATACTCTAGAGTTTTACTGGACAATTACAAGAGCTGGGTTATATTTTTAAAATGTCATGTTTATAATCTAAAGATATAGAATCAATGCAGGTTTATCCCAAAGCAGAATCATTCAACCATTTGGCCACTCACCCAACACCTGTTTCTTGAGTACCTACTATGTGTGCTAGGTACATGTTAGTCAATAAGATTACACTGGTAAATAAGATGGACAAGGTCCCTGCTCCCAAGGGCCAGTCTGGTGGTGGAGAAAGCCAAAAAGCAAATGACAAATACATATGTACAGATCATGATAAGTCCATAAAGGAAATACACCAGGTGCTAAAAAGAGTTTGATGGGAAGACGTAAGTAGTTAGCAAGGTCAGTGAAGGCCTCTCAAAGGAGGTGACATAGATTTGGGGTATGGAATAACTTACTTCCTTCCATTTCTATGTATTATAGGGATTTGAGTAGTCAGACTACCCAAATTCTGGTATGAAAATTTACCTTTTGGGGGCACTAATTTTGTCTCATCATTGTGATAATAATATCAAGTGTTTGATGATATGAGTAAATTGAGTGTTTGCATGTAGTCAGGTGTCTAAAACACATAATAAACCAACATATAATTTACAGCTACAGCTAATTGAACTTCTTAGTGTGAACACATCAAGAGTAGGATCGTGTCTTATATATTCTTTATCTTGTTACAAAGTACCCTATGTTAATAAATGATACTAATTCATGTATCCAGATGCTTTTCTTTTTGGTTTTTCTAATGGTTGGAAATGTATTTAATTTTGGTATGATGCCAACAACATCCATTTTAAACTACTATATGGATTGAAGGCTATTATTTAGATAGTTTTCTGGGGCAGAAAATTCATTTAAGAAAACATTTTTTTAATTTAAAAATGCAGGTTAGAGAAAATAGGAAAGCCTAAAAATTAGGGTTTTGTTCCACCAAAATATAGATAGCTCTCCAAAAAGAAAAAAATGGGTTTTTAATGACTGTTGTTCAATTACAGAAGGGTACGATTCTAACAGGATGTTGTTTTTTTTAATAGCATTGTGAGGAAACAGATCAATATTTGTTGCTCTAAGCCAATGTCACAGTGCATCTCTACATTTAGTGAGCTTGGTAGAGGGGAAAAAAGGACAATAGAAAAAGAAAACTCTCATGATTGAAAATTTTAATAACTTATAAACTGGGTTTTTGCTGCAGTAGTGAGTCAGATAAAAATGCTGTATTTGAAGTGAAAATGAGAAAAAATCAGAAAAATTAAAAACCACACAACTTCTTTTTTTCTTCCTGGGTTGACGATAGTCTCTTTCTGAGAAATCTTAATTAAACTGATGCATTTTCTATCTTGCTTATTTGAGGATGTGTTGTATTAAAAAAAAGATTATCTCTTATTTTTAAAAAAGGACATAATAATCCATTTAGGATGCTTCTGAAAATTTATATTTTCCATAAGTACACACACAGGAATTAATAAAGCCTGAACTGGGAGTTGAGAAGGTCAAGGAAGAGAAACAAAACAAAATTAAAATAACAAACACATTTGTTATGGATTTTAACCATTTTCTTTTGTATGTATACACTTTCTCTAGCAAAATCTAATTATAGATTGTGGAGGCTTCATTGAGTCTAGATGCTCACAGGGCTTGAAATCAATTTGGTGTGTACTATTTTGGTGGTCATCAGTGGTGATCACTACGGAAATTGCAAACTAATTGACCCACCTTAATACAAAATAATCAAAAAGAAGAAAGGGAAGAGTTTCATGTAAAATGAGAATTGATCATTCACAAGCATCATTTAAAGTTTTGGGGCTGCGTACCCCTTTTAAGTTTTAATGTTGTTGTTGTTTTTTTATCAACCTACATGGGACTTTCTTTGTGTACTTGTTTTGAGATCTGAGAGAGACATGCCTATCACTTCAGATTTTAGGAAAATTCTTACACTGTTTGAATCATACTGTTCTAACCTCAGACTTTATTTTTTAAAGTTGAGTAAAGAAAGTAATTTAACCTTTTCCTTGAATGTACTGGTCTTACTAGGACTAAACATTGCTTTAGTGCCATGAGTCAGATGTGGAGTCCACTGAGGTGCAACTACTTGTCTTAATAGTTGGTGACCCTTCCTTCCCCCTTTTGATTGACAAGAAAGCAGACCACATTTAGATCTGATTCTAATGGCCTGTAGTTCTAAAAAGAATATGACCATAGGGTTACTTGGTGACTTTAAGACTCAATTTTCACCATCTTAATTACTTTTAGAACTTAATATTTTTACATATTATAACTAATCTTACGCATCATATGTCAGAGCCCAAGTCTCATTTTCCTTTTCTTTTTTTGGTTAATCTCACTCGAAGGTATTCTTCCATTGATTTTTTAGAGAGAGTGGGAGGGAGGGGGAGAAACACAGAGAGAGAAACATTGATGTGAGAGAGATACATCAATTGGTTGCCTCCTGCTCGTGCCCCAACCAGGGCCTGGGATCGAGCCTGCAACCGAGGTACGTGCTCTTGACTGGAATTGAACCTGAGACCCTTCAGTCCAGGGCCAATGCTCTATGCACTGAGCCAAATCAGCAAGGGCCCAAGTCCTATTTTCTTACACTAAGTTGTCCACTGTCCATGAAATGCTTTGTAATAATTTTATTTCTGGCCAAAGAGGATGAATGATATTTTCTGCGGGAACCATTAGGACTAGAAAGACCACTTATATTGCTCTAAATTAAGTAGGCCAATCCCTTATGAGAGATTATCCCATAATGACCTTAGAAACATTTATATATACCCTCAATTCTGGCTGATGTGAGGGGCTGATTTAGAAACTAAAGTTAGATTTTTTAGACTGACTTGTTGTTCAGTAGACATTAACTTACATTTTTGTGTGTGCTTTTCTTTGCAGGAAATTGATGCCTTGTCAAGATGATGATTAATCATTTGTATTTGGGAACAGCAGAAACAGGGACCAATGACCTGACAAGGGTTTTATAACGCAGTTACATACACTCCTATGCCATTGCTCTCCTCTCCTATCTCACCTTCAAACTTGTCTTACCTATGGCATTCAGGAGGCAAGTGAAAAACTTTGTGAAAAATTACTCAGAAGCTGAAATAAAAGTCAGGGAAGCAACTTCTAATGATCCTTGGGGTCCTTCTAGTTCCCTGATGTTAGCTATCAGTGACCTGACTTTCAACACGATTTCTCTCTCAGAGATTATGAATATGCTATGGCAGAGACTAAACGACCATGGGAAGAACTGGCGCCATGTGTATAAATCCCTTATGCTAATGGATTATCTCATCAAGAATGGATCTAAGAAAGTTATTCAGCTTTGCCGAGAGGGGTTCTGTAAAGTTCAAATACTAAAAGATTTTCAACATATAGATGAAGCTGGAAAAGACCAAGGTAACAGTTAAAGAGGTGTATACTGTGTGCTAATAAAGAGTAGGAGCTTGGGAGGGAATCATTTTAAACCAGGAGCTGGGGAAAAGTTGTTCTTAAACGTATTAGCTACCTTTCCTCTGGGACAGTTGTGGTTTCCAGTTTAATCCTTTGTGTTGTCTCTTGAGAGCCTTAGAGGGCAGCATTTTGGTTTTTTCCCCCAAAAAGGATGTATAAAACTAACACTTAGGTTCATGATAAAATAATACCTCATAGAAAATGAGCAAAGTGAATAAAACAGGAGGTATGGCAAATGGCTAAAATAATGTCACTATAATTCATAACTATAATTAGATTGGACTTTAGACATAAATATAAGGAAATGTTTCCAAAGGCTATGGAATCTTCAAAGACTAGCTATATTCAAGTGGTTTTGTGAATATAAAATCTAGGTTATAAAATAATTTTGTCAGTGGAGGAGGGGGTGAAATAGGGAAAGGGTAAATAGAATACTGAACTGAGATGATTCAGTAGTGCCTGATTTTCTACAATGGTAAAAGAATCAGCACTTTCTCCCTATCCAATGTAAAATTATTATTTGTGCTTAAAGTGAATAATCTTACGAATAATGAGAAAAGGATATAATTCAGTGCAGTGTCTATGTTACCATAAGTGTACATTTTTAAAAATAAACTGTTTTTACAGCAGTTTACAGAAAACTATGCAGAAAGTACAGAGATCTTACATACCCTTTCCTACCCTCACATGGTTTCACCTATTGAACATCTTGCATTAGTGTGGCACATTTGTTGCGATTGATGAATCAATATTGATGTACTAGAGACCTGGTGCACGAAATTTGTGCACTCTGCGGGGAGGGGTCCCTCAGCCTAGCCTGCACCCTCAGGGGATGTTCGACTGATGGCTTAGGCCCGTGGTCAGCAAACCGTGGCTCTCGAGCCACATGCGGCTCTTTGGCCCCTTGAGTGTGGCTCTTCCACAAAATACCACACGTGGGTGTTCACGTACAGTGTGATTGAAACTTTGTGGCCCATGCGCAGAAGTCGGTATTTTGTGGAAGAGCCGGTATTTTTTTTTAATATATTTTATTGACTTTTACAGAGAGGAAGGGAGAGGGATAGAGAGTTAGAAACATCCATGAGTGAGAAACATCAATCAGCTGCCTCCTGCACACTCCCCACTGGGGATTTGCCCGCAACCAAGATACATGCCCTTGACCGGAATCGAACCGGGACCCTTGAGTCCGCAGGCTAATGCTCTATCTGCTGAGCCAACTGGTTAGGGCAAGAGCCGGTATTTTGTGGAAGAGCCACACTCAAGGGACCAAAGAGCTGCATGTGGCTCCCGAGCCGTGGTTTGCCAAGCCGCAGTTTGCTGACCACTGGCTTAGGCCCACTGTTAGTCGGACATCCTTAGTGCTGCCGTGGAGGCGAAAGAGGCTCCCGCCACCGCTGCTGCGCTTGCCAGCAGTGAGCCCGGCTTCTGGCTGAGCAGTGCTCCCCCTGTGGGAGCACACTGACCACCAGGGGTCAGCTCCTGCATTGAACGTCTGCTCCCTGGTGGTCAGTGCGTGTCATAGCAACCGGTCATCCCGCCTTTCTGCTATTTGTATATTAGCCTTTTATTATATAGGATTATTATTAACTAAGGTCCTTAGTTTACATTACGATTCACTCTGTACTGCGGGTTTTGAAAATGCATAGTGATATGTGTCTACCGTTCTGTTATCATATAGGATAGTTTACTCAGTAGTTACTGCCTTATAAGTGCCCTGTTCTCCACCTATTCATTCTCCCCTGCCTCACCCTCTTGAACCCTTGACAACCACTGATCTTTTTACTGTCTCCATAGTTGGAATCAAATGGCATGTAGCTTTTTCAGACTGGTTTCTTTCACGTAGCAATATGCATTTAAGATTCTTCCATGTCTTTTCATAGCTTGAGAGACCTAATTTCTCTTTTTGTCCTTCACTTCTTTGTTGTTAATCCTTACTCGAGTATATTTTTCCATTGATTTTTAGAGAGAATGGAAGGGAGGAAGGGAGGGAGGAGAGAAGGAGAGAGAGATAGAGGCAGAGAGAGAGAAAGAGAGAGAGAGAGAGAGAGAGAGAGAAGTCCTTTAAAACTCAATTAAATATCGATGTGAGGGAGACACATTGATTGGTTGCCTCTCTCATGTGCCAAGTTGGGGTTGGGGATTGAACCCACAACCCAGGTACATGTTGTTGACTGGGAATCAAACCTGATGCTCTGACCACTGAACAACACTGGCCAGGGCTTTTCGTAACTTTTTTAAAAACAGCGTTATTGAGATACGTCATATACAGTATCATATAATTCACCCATTTAAAGTGTACAATTCCATAGCTTTGGTATGTTATTTTTAAAGCTCAAAATATATATAACATAAAACTTGCCATTTTAAATGTACAATTCAGACATTAATTACATTCTCAATATTGCATAACCATCTCCACTATTAAACATACGTCCCCTGCTCACTTCTAATCTACTTTCTGTCTCTCCCACATCAATGTTTTCCCTCTCACCCCTCCTCCACTCTCTAAATATCAATGGGAAAAAAAAAATAGCCTCGGGTGAGGATTAACAACAAAATAACAAAATCTTTGTTTAAATCCTATAACAATATAGATTATTGACTTATAGAAAATCCCATAGAGTCCTGTAGAATACTGATTTCATTTGGAGTGAATTTGTTGTGATTTCTCTTTTATTGACTATTAACATATTTTTTAAAAATCTATTTTCGAATTTTAGTTTTCAGCTTATTTTGAGTGAGATGTTATTCCCCAACCACCCCTGTTCACTTTTCCCTTTATGTTGGTTTTTCAGTTCCTGCCACCCAGCACCCTTTGAGCCTTCAGTATAGCCCTTATAAAGGTAGCTCAGGGCTCCTGCTTGAGATAATACTAGGGTGTGTGTCACTGAGCCAGTCACTGAGCCAGCTGGTGGCTTAGTTTAGTTTCAAGCCTTAAGGCTGCATGTGTGTCCTCTTGCTTCTAGACCCACAACTACAGATAAATTATAGCCCAGGAAGCTATTGGGGAATTTTTTTTTCCTTTCTTCCAAGACTTCTCTCACAAACATGGATAACCCCTAACATCAAAGAGTGAGACAGTGCTGATTCCCTGGCACCTGAGGAGCTGAACTCCTCGTGTCAGATCAAAAGCCCAACAGCCTGTGGCTTCAGCCCTGCTCACTGCCTTTTCATTTCTCTTATATTTCTGGATCATGGAGGTTTTTATCTTGTTTTTGAGACTGATGATGTCTATTATTGCTGTGATTTTTGGAGAAGAGCAGAGGGTAATTTGAAGCATGAACTTACTGTGCCAACTGGACTGAAGATTTTTTAACTTGAAAATAACTTAATGTTTGGGATACTTATCCCCTTCCTCCCCTCCCCTATCCCTGAGGCATTGTGAAGGGCAGATTGGAAGGGAGGCTAAAAATCCTATATAATAAAACCCTAATATGCAAATCGACCTAACGGCTGAATGACGGGTCACTATGATGCACACTCACCACCAGGGGGCAGACACTCAACACAGGAGCTGCCCCCTGGTGGTCAGTACTCTCCCACAGGGGGAGCGCTGCTCAGCCAGAAGCCGGGCTCATGGCTGTCGAGCGCAGCAGCAGTGGCAGGAGCCTCTTCCGCCTCAGCAGCAGCGTTGGGGAGCAGGCCTAAGCCAGCAGGCAGACATCCTCTGGACTGAAAGAGGGAGCAGGCCAGGCTGAGGAATTCCCCCGCCCCCAAGTGCATGACATTTGTGCACTGGGCCTCTAGTAAGTAAATAATTTAGAACACCACAGGCAACAAATGATGAGGGAGATGGAGTGGAGAGAATGGGCTTAGAAGATATTTAGTATGTACAACCAATAGACATACATTATTGAATTTGAAGAGGTGAATGCTCATATTTCTGGCTTAAAATGGAGATAAAATTCACTGAGAAAGGAATATGGGGAGAAGAGTAGATTTTGGTGGGTCAGAATGGAGAAAGGAATATTAAGATGTTTTGTAACTACTGTGTGAAGCTCAGTACATACTGGTATAATTCTAAAAGTCTGGTCTGTGTCTTTCATGCTGGTGCATCTCAGTGCCCAAGATCTTTGAATTTAGCATGCTTCCAAATCTCTTCACTTGATACTCAGTTATGAACTTACGTAGACTCCTTCCCTGTATTTGGGAAGTTTTTCTCAGCATATTCATTCACTCATTCATTCATTTAACAAGCATTAGGTATTTCTTAAGCAAACAAGTATAGTTCTGGCCTTGAAGGATGTTATACATTGATAGAGGAAAAAGGCATTTATCAAATAGCAATTACGAACAGTGGAAGTACTATAAAAGATAAGTGTAGCGTGAAAGCGGGGCCTGACCAAGTCTGGGCGAGTGGGAGGGGGTTTTCCTCTCAGAAAGGCTTTATGAAGAAATGAGGTCCTAGCTGTTCCCTCTGCCAGGTGCTTTTTCCTGGTACATCTGCATAGGTGGCTTTTTCTTGCTGTTCAAGACTCAACTGATGTGGTACTTCCTCAGCAAGACATTTCTTGACCACACCCCAAATTAATGTTTAGCACATCACTCTTCTTTATCTCCTTTAAAAGTATTTATTTTTCTCTGGATTTATCTTGTTTAGGGTCCTTGGCTCTTTTTTTCTTCACTTGTGCCCCCACTGTTTAGAACATTTTCTGAAACGTAAGTGTTCAGAATTTTTAAATGTGAATAACCTTGGGTATTGGTCTGTTGCATGGTTGTTCTGATTTGCATGTCCTCAAAGTCCTCTGCCTTGAGTTCGGGAGGACTCCTCAGTTGGCCTTCTACTTGTTCACTTTTCTATCCCGTTGATCCTCCCCTCACTCCCCTGTACCTTTCTAATGGGAGTTGCCAAGGGTAACATCTCACTCTCTGGCCATACTGATGGGCATGTGACTTGCTAGCTGGGACAGAGTTATTCTCCTGGATTTTTCAAATTTGAAGGAAAGAAGAGGGAGACTTCTCAGGTGGCAGACTATGAGGTGAACCTGGAGCTGTTTGTGGTCATATCCACATCCAGATTGAAGAAGCCGGTCTGCAGCAGGAGAAAATGAAGGCATTAAACAGAGAGAAGCAGAGGTGGGAGAGGAGAAAAGAAAGACTCCTTCCTGGTAGTTTACCAGTTTCTGCTTCACTTGGACCTGAGGCCCAATTGCAACCCCTGGTTTTTCCATGCCCTTTGCCTTAGCCAGTTCAAATTGAGTTTCTGTTGCTTATAGCCAAAGATTCCTAATTAAAAATACTATATAATTTTATTTTTACTTTAACCTTTACCTCAACTAGCAAGCTTTTCATCTTGATGTGTTTTATACAATATCTTTGGATATTGATCTCTTACATAGTATCTTGTTTCAGAGAAGCCATATTTTCTCCCTCTCTCTGTTTCTCTATATCTCCCTCCTTTACCCTCTCCTTTTCCCCATCCCTCTCTTTTCTTTCTCTCTCTCTGATACAAAGAAGTTACTGCCTAAGTTTATCCTATTTCCAGTAATAGTCTATTTTAGTTCTGTGTCCTCTTTCCTTTATTTATTTATTTTAAATTTTGTTTTATTGCTTAAAATATTACAAAGAGTAGTACATATGTCTCCCCCCCCCCCCTTGCCCTTCCCCTGGCCTCCCCTTTCCTTTATTTAAAAACATATTGGTTAGCCCTAGCCGGTGTTACTAAGTGGTTAGAGTGTCGACCCAGCCTTGAAGGGTCGCAGGTTTGATTCCCTCCTGTGGGCAGGAGGCAACCAATAGATGTGTCTCTCTCACATTGATGTTTTTCTCTCTTTCTCCCCCTCACTCCCTCCCTTCCACTCTCTAAAAAAAAAGACACAAAAACATGTTGGTTGGAGGTGAGGTACATGCCATCTTATTTTTATTATTGTTATTATTTAACCCATCCTTGAAACAGACTTATTGGGTTCTTGAAATTTTTCACTTTCAACTTTGATGCTTTAGAACAGCCAGGTTTCTATTCTTCAGCATCTCAAGGACGGAGGGGAGGTAGCCAGGGCAGTGGGCAGCCGTGAACAGGAAGTTCATGTCTGGGTGATTTCTTCCCAATTTTCTGTCAACTCCTGTGACGACCTTACTGATGCTGCAGATTGCTACCTCAGGGAGGAGTCCCGGTGTTTCAGGGAGAAGTCTTCCATTACTGCGGTTGGCTTTCTGCTCTATGTACCTGCTTGTCACTTTGAATGAGGAGAGCTGCCCTCAATCCCTATCAATCCATGCAGACTCCAAGTAGAATATTCCACATCTGTTCCGTAACTTCTAACTTTTTCTAAGTAGGGGTGTTGCAAGAAGTTGTTTCAGGTCAAGCAACTTCCTTAGGCAGCTAGGTTGTAAATTGGCTCTCATTATCCATTCGTACTATGTCAAGAAGGAAATTCAGATTTTTGGTAATTTGCTCCTTTTATTGATTCATTCATTCTGTAAATATTTATTAAGCATCTACCATTGCAATCACTCTTCTAGATGATGAAGATACTGGATGAATGAGATTCTCTGCCTTAATGGAGCTTATATTCTAGGTGAGGAAACAATAAACAAATAAATATATAATACAATATTAGGTAGTGATTATGCCAAGGTGAAATATAAAGTAGGATAAGGGACTTGAGTTTGGGAGGACTGATGGGCTGGGGCTATTTTAGAGAAGGTGAGCAGAGGGAAGGCTTCTCTGAGGAGGTGACATTGGAGTAGAGACCTGAATGAATCAAGGATCTAGCCATACAAAGAGTTCCTGGTAGAAGCAACAGCCAAAGAGCGTGGTAGGATTATAGAATAAGGCAGCCAGGGGGGCTAGAGTAGAGGGAGTGAGGGGAAAAGCGGGAGATGAGCTCCTGAAATTAAAGGGAAAACAAGTTTTTCATTCCCCACCTAAACCAAGCTCTGTCAGTTATGGGGTGGGTGGGGGAAGGTAGTGTCTGGTGTGTTTCTAGTCCCCTAAGGCTGACAGTCACAGAAGACTCTGCCTATCATGCGGCAATGAGTGATAACCCAAAACACTGGATTTTTTTGGCTATAAACTGCAAGCTAATTATAGGAAATTAAAGTGTTTAGAATGATAAGGTTTGAAGCAATTATAAGAGAGTTTGAAAGAAAGAAATGACTCAGAAGTGAAACTAGATAAAATAATCTTGAAAAAGATGGCAGCTTGAGCAAAGGTTTCTTACACGATCCCTATCAATCCTTGATGAAATGATTGGCATTTAGAGAACATTGTTGGCCCCTCTTCTCTAAATATGGGGTGGGCAAAAGTAGGTTTACAGTTGTGAGTATGTAGAAACAGTTTATTCTTACATCATATTTATTAATTACTGTGTTTTCCATACAAACAACTATAAACCTACTTTTGCTCACCCCGTGTATACCCTGAATTTGACCATTTCAAATTATTTCCACTACTAGTAAATTATAGTTGGAAACATTAATGTTTAATTCATCGCACTTGGAGCCCAAAATGAACAAAATAGTGGATCTTCAGGGACTTTTCAGCTTACCTCAAAGAAGGCTTGGAATGACATGAAATGTTAATATAAGTTGGTCCCAAGATGTGGAGAAGTAAGGGATTTCTTATATCATTTCTCATAGAAAAAGATTGAGAATAATAATAATAATATTACCACATATTTGAAAGAGTAAACTTTTATATCTGTGAATTAGATTGAACAGATAGACTGTTTTTCAGGAAGGAAACTCAGGCCAGACAGACACCTGGTTCAGAGTCACACAGGTGATAGAGGGCAGCAGCGTGGTTGGAGTTCAGGTCTTAGACTGGGCTCTGACACTCTGTTAACGGCATCAAGTTGCGAGGAGTTTATGTCAAAGAAAAGCCAGTTGCCCTCCCTTTTCTTTTCCTCTGTAGTTG
Organism: Myotis brandtii; assembly: GCF_000412655.1. Taxonomy (NCBI): domain Eukaryota; kingdom Metazoa; phylum Chordata; class Mammalia; order Chiroptera; family Vespertilionidae; genus Myotis; species Myotis brandtii. The sequence continues at coordinate 1,412,213 of NW_005363061.1, forward strand.
TACCCCTCTAAGGTAACATGTTAATAATGTTATGGGTACACAGTGGGTTGTCTGCCTGCCCCACCATTATTCATCCATCCATCCATCATCAATCCGTCCATCCATCCACTTTTCTCTCCTGGATACAAATACTGGTTTATTTTCCCCTATGCTTTACAGATTTGAGTCATACTATGCATATTATTTTAAATCTTTAGCCATATGTCATGGTCATTCATCTAGGTCAGTACATCTAGATCTAATTCATTCCTCCACTTTGCCAATTTTGTTTGACTTATTGCAGATTATGTAGTGCTTTTAAAATTATTCTTAAAGTGAAAAAATGTAATTCCAATGCCTGATATAATTTCACCTTATATTTATTGAAGTATTTCTTGAAGTATAAGAAAAGGAATATCTATAATAATAAAAGGGTAATATGCTAATTAGACCAACATCTTCTGGACATCATTCCGGACATCCTTCCTGATGAAGCCCCGGCCTGAGGGAAGCCAGCCCAGGTCCTGGGTGCCTGCGGGCGGCCCAAGGGAAACAGCTGGGTCCCGGGTGCCGGAGGGAAGCTGGTGCTGGCAGCTGGGGGAAGGAAGGCCTATTCTTGCATGAATTTTCGTGCATCAGGTTTCTAGCTTGTTGATAATTGTAATGAAACTTAGGTTTCTCTCTACATTTGCCACAGGTTTTTTTCACTTTGCTCACATATTCATTTTTCCTAATTTTCTTTTGAATAGAAATTAATTGTAGCCTTAATATTTTTTCTATGCATATTCAACGTATTTTTCAGGTTATCATATCCGGGAAAAGTCTAAGCAAGTCATAACATTGCTGATGGATGAGCAATTGCTGCATAAAGAGAGGGAAGTAGCATGTCGGACTAGACGGCGTAGCTCCTACTCTATGGCATTTTCTAAAAGATTACCTCATACAGGTAACTCTCCAACAGCCTGGGCTTCTGCCCCCACACCAGAAGTTCCTGCCTCAGAGAAGAAGTGTAAGCTTCTTAAGGTTGCAAGGCTACGTAAAAGAAGTGTGTATAATGAACATTGGCCTAAAATGCAATAGGTATTTAAGAACAACTAAAAAACATAATACATAACTTGTAGTACAAACTTGTTAATATTAGACTAGTTCTAATATTACTACTATATTAGTCATCATACTTTAGCGAACAAAGATGAAGAATAATATTCAGTAAAATATTTTATGGCTATTTTCTGAATGCAGTTATCTGGGATTCAAATAAAATGATTTTGAGCTTAAAAGGAATTAAATAAGTGACTACCCTATTTTGCATCCTGATTGATTTTTAAGATTATAATTAAAATTGGAATGTCAGTAAGAACTGTTTTCTGAGACTAGGATCTGGGTATGTGTGCATTTGTGCCATTTAATTCTATAAATCAGAAAATTGACATTTTCTTAAATGTGCCTCAAAATTTCAAAATTGCTCTAAAACTCTTCTAGGACAATGCCTTGTGTTACATAACACTTTCCTTTGACTAAAATGTTAATTCTGGACTACTGAACTTTTATTTTTTATTAGAAAGCAGGAAAATGAATTTTTTTCTACCAAATTTGCTAAAACATAAAGGACAGTACAAACCCTGTGTGGATAAGCTGTGTTTAAGGAATGGACAGGTTGAGGAAACAGAAACATTAATGAAATGTGACTTAGATCATTGTCCCTTGAACAGAACTAAACTTGGTGCTGTAAGTGAGGGGCTTAGTAGGAGTAACATATAATTAGTTACAAGTATTGTACCTCTAGCTTTAGGTAAATCTGTTTCTCATGATCCTGAAAGAGATGCAGGTATTCAATATGGAATGTCTACCTTAATGAGTAGACATTCCAAATGTCAGTTAAGTATGAAAATATAAAAATGTTAATAGTAATACCAACACAAACCAGTTCTACTAGAAATCATTAAAGTATTTGTCTGACTTGGTCAGGAGTTCTCAGTCTGTACTTGTGTGGACTGGGGAGATGGAAATACAGTAAAGAGGTGCCATTGTAATTATAATAGTAAATACCACCAAATGCTTCTAAAAGGTGAGGAACCTCTTCCTCTAGGGTACCCATTCCTTTGAAATATATCTCAAAAGAGAGAGATCCTTTTTGAAATTTTCTCACGGAAGCCTGAATTCAAACTGACCCTAAAAAAGAAGTAACAGTAAAATAACCAATTGTGGTTTATCCAGAGTTTCTTTACCCCTTTTGCTACTTCTCTGTTACCTTTTTTGTACCTTCCTTCATTTCTTCTCTCTCTTCTTTTCTCTTTTATTATAAACACTAGAAGCCTGGTGCACAAAAATTTGTGCACTTGGGGGGGGGGTCCCTCAGCCCGGCCTGTGCCCTCTCACAGTCTGGGACCCCCCAGGGAATGACCACCTGCTGGCTTAGGCCCGCTCCCTGGGGCATTGGGCCTAAGCTGGCAGTCAGACAACCCTATGGCAGTCTGGGAGCCCTTGGGGGATGTCCACTTGCCAGCGGGGAGCAGGCCTAAGCTGCAGTCGGACATCCTTAGCGCTGCTGAGGAGGCGGGAGAGGCTCCCACCACCACCGCTGTACAGGCAGCCATCAGCCTGGCTTGTGGCTGAGCAGAGTTCCCCCTGTGGGAGCACACTGACCACCAGGGGGCAGCTCCTGCATTGGGCATCTGCCCCCTGGTGGTCACTGTGTGTCATAGTGACCAGTCATTCCCAGTCATTCTGCTGTTAGGGTCAATTTGCATATTACCCTTTTATTATATAGGATAATTGTATTGAGTTTATTATTTGAAATTTTGATGTCTAGCAGAAATTTGGAGCTATAGCTCTGATAATAAAAGCCCCTTTCATCGTGGGGAAAATATTCTAGTGACTGAGACAGATATTAAAGACACATAAGCAAAATAGATATAAAACTATTATGTCAGGCTCTGGCTAGTATTCTCAGTGGTTAGAGCGTCTGCCCGAGCATGGAAGGGTCACATGCCATCAAGGGTATGTGCAGTTTTGATCCCTGGCTCCAATTCCTGGCCACAATCCCTGGCCCTGGTTGGGGCATATGTGGGAGGCAGCCAATCAATGTGTCTCATATTGATGTTTCTCTCTCTCTCTCTCTTCCTCTCTCTGTCTTTCTCTCTCCCCCTCCCTTTCTCACTTCCAGTCTCTCTAAAAATCAATGGAAAAAATATCTTTGGGTGAGGATTAACAAACAAAACAAAACAAAAGCTATTACGTCAGATAGTGAAGTGGCAATTCCTATTTATAAAAGAAAACAAGGAAAGCAGTGTCAGGGGACAGAGAAGGACAGGAATGACTTTATTTTAGGTCAGGTAGTAAGGGAAGGCCTTTTGGAGGAGGTGGATATATAAAGGTAGACCTGAATGATGTGAAGAGTAATCCATGTAATAGCTGGGGAGTTCCAGGCAGAGGGAATAGCAGGTGCAAAATGCTCCAGAACTGGAGCAAGCTTGGCATCCTTAACTATAAGCTTAGGAAATGAGGCCCTGAACTGCTACAGAACTGGCTCATCTCTGAGCTGTTTTATGATTCATACAAGAAAAATCTAGCTTATTATTTTATAGTCACTACTTTTTTTTAACCCAAAATGATATTCCCAGCTTTTTGACACATCTTATTCACTAGACCAGTGGTCGGCAAACAGCGGCTCAGCAAACCGCGGCTCGAGAGCCACATGCGGCTCTTTGGCCCCTTGAGTATGGCTCTTCCACAAAATACTGGCTCTTCCACAAAATACTGACTTCTACGCATGGGCCACAAAGTTTCAATTGCACTGTACGTGTGCGCCCGCATGTGGTCTTTTGTGGAAGAGCCACACTCAAGGGGCCAACGAGCCACATGTGGCTCGCGAGCCGCGGTTTGCCGACCACAGCACTAGACTAAGCTCTGAATGACTTTTGACTCTTTTTTGAAAAATCATTCTACCTTAAAATGAAGACGTTTTGCTACAATTTATATTTCTCATACTGTAAATATGTCTTGAGTACCTACTTACTATATGTTAGATACTGTTCTAGGCCTGGTAAGCAAATTGAGTATATTTCCCCTCCCATGGAGGTAATATCTAGTGATGGGCTTTTTGTTTGTTTTTAATGTGCAAAAAATTTTGATGAATGATGTCATCATTAAAATGAATCTGTAGTAAGAGTACTATTTAAATAGTGAATGTTTGGGTGTATAAGCTGTAGTAAATTTGTTAAAAATCTGTTACATTATTTTTAATTTTACTTATCCATATATTTATGTATGTTTCTTGTTCAAAGAAGAATAATTTAATTAAGTAAGCTTAGCAATATTAACCCTTTCCATGTAGGATTCTTTGTTTGAATCTGAAGCTGTATTTTAAAGGAAGAAAGAAAACTGACAATTTGGGGTAGGAGGGAAGATAGGAAAAATTGGGGGGGCCTTCTTAGTGGGATAGGAGAAGTAGCAAATAAAAACTTAGAGATGGATGGATCAGTTAGAATTTGGTACACCCACAAGTGATAGTAATAGAGGCCATAAAAATGGTAGCCCATATCTTCTATACTAATAAAAGGGTAATATGCTAATTAGACTGGGTGACTGGCCATCTTCCAGATGTCCGACTTCCTTCCAGACAAAGCCACTGTGGTGGGGGCTGAGGCAGAGGTGGTTAGGGGCAATCAGGTCGGCAGGGCAGTTGGGGGCCATCAAGCTGGCAGGGCAGGGCAGTTGGGGGCCATCAGGCCGGCAGGAGAGGGCAGTTGGGGGCCATCAGGCCGGCAGGAGAGGGCAGTTGGGGGCCATCAGGCCGGCAGGAGAGGGCAGTTGGGGGCCATCAGGCCGGCAGGAGAGGGCAGTTGGGGGCCATCAGGCCGGCAGGAGAGGGCAGTTGGGGGCCATCAGGCCGGCAGGAGAGGGCAGTTGGGGGCCATCAGGCCGGCAGGAGAGGGCAGTTGGGGGCCATCAGGCCGGCAGGAGAGGGCAGTTGGGGGCCATCAGGCCGGCAGGAGAGGGCAGTTGGGGGCCATCAGGCCGGCAGGAGAGGGCAGTTGGGGGCCATCAGGCCGGCAGGAGAGGGCAGTTGGGGGCCATCAGGCCGGCAGGAGAGGGCAGTTGGGGGCCATCAGGCCGGCAGGAGAGGGCAGTTGGGGGCCATCAGGCCGGCAGGAGAGGGCAGTTGGGGGCCATCAGGCCGGCAGGGCAAGGCAGTTGGGGGCCATCAAGCCGGTAGGGGAGGGCAGTTGGGGGCCATCAGGCTGGCAGGGCAGGGCAGTTGGGAGCCATCAGGCTGGCAGGGGAGCGGTTAGGTGGCAATCAGGATGGCAGAGGTGGTTAGGGGTGATCGTGCAGGCAGGCAGGTGAGTGGTTAGGAGCCAGTGGTCCTGGATTGTGAGAAGGATATCAGTCGGACATCCCCCAAGGGGTCCCAGATTGGAGAGGGTGCAAGCCAGGCTGAGGGACACCACCCTGTACACGAATTTCATGCACCGGTCCTCTAGTCTACACTAATAAAAGAGAAACATGGTAATTGGCGTACGACCGCTACCCTTTTCATTGGCTAATCAGTGAGTATATGCAAATTAACTGTCAGCCAAGATGGCGGCCGGCAGCCAGGCACTGAAGCGAGCACGAGGCTTGCTTGCTGCGGACTCCAACGTTCCCCACCTCAGTTGCCAGCCTCTCAGCTGCAAGTCTAAGCAACTATATACTATGTTGCAAATAAGAAGCTAAACAAAACCCCAGAAAAGGGCTTCCATTCAGCCAGGCTCGGACCGCAACATTGTATCTATGTTTTCAGCAGCGAGGCCTCAGAGCTAAAGCTGGCCCAGAATAAAAAAAAAAAAAAGAAAACAAGGAGCAGTTGGAAACTTTAGTCACTCGCCAGCCAGAAAACAGCCCTCAGCCCCTCACCCAGACTGGCCAGGCACCCCAGTGGGGACCACCCCCCTGATCCAGGACACCCTTCAGGGCAAACCAGCCAGCCCCTACCCATGCACCAGGCCTCTATACTATATAGTAAAAGGGTAATATGCCTCCCAGCACCGGGATCAGCGGAGCAGCGAGGCTCCCGGCACCGGGATCAGCGTGACAGGGGGCAGCGCCCAAACCCCCTGATCGCCCTGTGGCTCTGTGAGTGACAGGGGGCGGGGCCACAACCTCCCTATCCGCCCTACTCTGTTCGTGACAGGGGAAGGCACCCCAACCCCCTGATCAGCCCTCCTCTGTGCCTGATAGGGGGGAGCTCCCCAATCCCCTGATTGCCCTGCGGCTCTGTGTTTGACAGGGGGG
>NW_005363061.1:1419422-1455461 GCF_000412655.1 Myotis brandtii
GAGTGCACAAATTTTTGTGCACCGGGCCTCTAGTCTATAATAATAAAAGCATAATATGCTAATTAGACTGGACAGCCGAACAACCTTCTGGACATCCTTCTGGATGTCCTTCCAGACAACCTTTCGGACGAAGCCGGGGCTGCAAGGGCTAAGCCCCTTACATGAATTTCATGCATTGGGCCTCCAGTATATAATAGGAGTCCAGAATTAGGTATTCTAGGACTGCTATGGCTCCCGATGATGTCAGTGACCCAGGGCTCACTCTTGTTGCTCCACCAAACTCAGCACATAACTTCCATTTCATGATCCAGATCACATCTGCATTCTAGCCAGTAGGAAGGAGAAGTTGAAATATGAACGATCCTTCCTTATAAGAACATTTATTGAAGTTGCTTATGACATTTGGCTTACATATTATTGTTTAGCACTTAGTCACATGGACATTCCTAGCTGCAAGAGAGGCTGAGTAATGTAATCTTTATACTGGACAGCTATGTACCCAGATGAAAGTTAGAAAATCTATAGTTAAGGAGGAAGGAGAGAATAAATAAATATAAGGACAGCAAATAGTCCTGACCATAGTGGGAAAGAATATAAACAAGAAATGAATTAATCATGGTAATACAAGGTTGTCAGATTATGTAGAATAGAGAATATAGATTTGAATATGTAGGAAAATGTGAACAGATAGTTCAGAGTACTCAGCATAGTTCATTAAGGACATAGTGAACAGTACTTGGAAATTTCAATTTGATGTAATTGGCAACTAGGAACCATTGTAGGCCTCGGAGAACAGAAGGGATGTTTAGCTTAGTCACAGAACTTAGCTTTCTTATTACTGAAAACAGCTGTTGGTGGAAGATATTATTGCTTGGTGTAGAAGTGAAGGAGAAACAAACTGGAGGGAGGCTTGTAAGAGACAGTTGTTTCCACCCAAGCATCCAAGACCTGCTCTAGGGTTATTGAAATGAGGGAAAGGTAATGTTTAAAGATAGAATATAGAGAGGAAATGGGGTAAGTACATGTTGTATTGGAGAAGAAAGAGAAATTGAAAACATTTGAGTTAGAGAAAATAGAGGCAAGTGATGGTATCATGCAGGTAAATTTCCATCAGAAGGAATGTAGACATCTCTAAATTATTTAGTTATAATGAAATGTAAAATTGAATGCATTGCTAGAAATATGATTTCCAGGCTTTAGGATCTAGAGCTGAAACAGCTGTGCCTAGCTTCTTTGTTGTAAATTAGCAGGGGAAAAGAGGTATTTAGAGAAGGTGTTATACACACATCACTACTTATACTCCTTTTTTCTATTCCTGGATGTTTTCCCCAAGTTTTAATTCTAGTAGGTAGCTTGGGTGGTTTTGTTTAGATGATTTTGATGTTTTGAGGAAGAGATGAGCTGAAGGATAATTGCTGCTTGATGGCAAGACAGAAAAGTATATAAAGCACAGTTATAACTCAGCTTCTCCAAGCTGTAAGCATCAGAGTTAGGTCCTTATTTAGAGGTAATAGTTACAAAAACTATCACCACAGATATTGTGTACAACCAGATTAGCAAAGCATTACTTCTCTTGGTTGTCCAATCTTCCATAAAAAACTCTTTAATAGTAGGATTCTTTGCAATGGAACTTTACCCGTATTTGAGAAGGATTACTCTGGTCTATGTTATGGAAATAGTCTCCTAAAAATGGTATGATTCCTGTTGGACCAAAAGTTAAACTTCAAAATAGTTGTCATCCTATATAATAAAAGCCTAATATGCTAAATGTCCAGTAGGCCATTTAACCAATCAAAGTGTAATATGCTAATGATATGCTAAGGCCGCTTAACTGCTCGCTATGATGCGCACTGACCACCAGGGGGCAGACGCTCCAAATGGTATGTTAGCTTGCTGCTGGGGTCCAGCCTGAGCGAGAGGAGCCGGACATGCCCTGGAGCCCTCCTGTGGTCCCTCCAGCTGGCCCCTCCAGCTGGCTAACCTCCCGCATCCCTCCCCGATCCTGCCCCAGTGGGGTCCCTCGGCCTGGCCTGCACCCTCTAGCAATCCAGGCTGAGGGACCCACCCCCCCATGCATGAATTTCGTGCACTGGGCCTCTAGTGCTTTTATAAGCAAAAACACTAATGTTGCTGTCACAATTCCTATAGTGAACTTTGTGCTAACAGAGTTGGTATGGAGTCATACTTGGTTGCCTTTTCACATACAGCCTAGATAGCAGGGCTTATGGTACAAATGGTGGTTACTACTCAAACATTTTCATTGATGAATGTCAAACAGTGATTTAAAAATTTTTTTGAAGTAAATAAATGTACGGAAATGAAAATAACAGTAACTTATATCACTTCCACCCTACACCAACCACTATTATCAAAATAGAATAGTTGGTTCCAGTCAGCTTTTTTTTTCTTTTGTTTTTATTTCAGAAAAAAAAAATCACTCTATTCTTGTAAAAACAATGCAGTCTCATTATAGAGAATCAGTCGCTTCCAATCCCATCACTCAGAAGTAGCCATAATTACTAGTAATATCAGATGAACATAAATTCTAGGTACCTTTCTATTCATATAATCATATCAAAAGATGTGTAACTAAAAAGAAATTGTTTTTATAAAAATAGAATTATACTAGATGCCATTTTTTACTAAAAAAATAATTCAGGTCTACTTCTGGCAATAGACTTACTAGGAGCTCCAAGTCCATTTATTGCACAGTAACCAAAGACTGGAAACGATACACTATTTGAGAGATTTCTGGCTTCACCAGAGGTATGGGAAGTCTATAAGAGTCTCTCCTTCTAAAAATTAAATTAAATTAACTACTTTAATAAGCAGAATAAGAACAGGACATGTGAGCTGGGGTCAGAGTGACTGCAAGCTAGTGCCTTTGGAACTGGCTGTAGGGGTTGAGTTGCTTAAGGTCAGTTGTTGGCAGTTAAGAAAATGAATTTGGGGCCTGCCTTGAGTATTGGGAAGGAAAGCCTGGGATTACTATGCTGACCCCAGACAGTCAAGAGAGGCCAAAGCGCCCTGGCTGGTATGGCTCAGTTGAGCATCGTCCTGTGCACCGAAAGGTCACTGGTTCTATTCCCAGTAAGGGCACGTGGCCAGCTTGCATGTTCGATCCCTGGTTGGGGTGCATGTAGGAAGAAACCAATCAGTGTTTCTCATACCGTTGTTTCTCCCTCTCCCCCTCCCCCTCCCCTCCCTCCCTTCATCTCGCTCTAAAAATTAATCAATAGAAACATATTTTAAAAAAAGAGGGACCAAGGTGATTCTGGGCAGTGTCTCTGCAAGAAGAAAGCCTGCTCAATTTGCAAGTTAGGTTCATAAGATTCCCACCAATTAAAAATTAGACGATGAGCTCACAATCCAAATAGCCAAACACGGGAAAAAGTAATTAGCAAAGAACATATTTAGTCTCCCAAAAACTGTATATATTTGAAAGGTTAGATATGTGATATAGAATAGCTATGTATTTAAATAAATAAAGGATGTATGCAGAGTTGATAACGGGGAAGGCACTATGCATGTGTAGGGCAGTGGGTATATGGGGAATCTCTATCTCTCAATTTTGTTGTAAACCTAAAACTGCTCTAAAAAATAAAGTAAAAAAAATACATACACTGAAGCACAACCATCAAAACCGATTTGCCCTTCTCTAAATTAATCTAGTTATTTAAATGCCAGTTATATCTGTCATAGCCTGGCTCTTTGAGCTCAACCAGACTCTTAAAAATTAAAACTGTTTTACTTTATAAAAAAGATGATTAGGAATGACTGTATGAATTTGAAGAATGGGAACTTACAGAAATGAGAAATACCAATGAAATTTTAAAAATTTAATTTAGTGAACTAGAAGATATGTCCAAAGTAAATGGAAAATATGAAAGCAATATTGAGACATAGAGATACATCTCCAGAGGAATGACAGTTACTATAAACTCATCAGCTACAGCTCTATTTTCAAAGTGCTGAGAGAAAATAATAGCCTATAATTGTGTACCCAGCAAAACTATCACTCAAGGATAGAAGTGAAATAGTAATTTACACATAAACACAAAAACTGAGAGTTTACCACCAGGAGACCTACTTTAAAGGATATAATTTAAAAAGAAGGAAAATTATTCCAGAAGAATGGTTGGAGACACCATTAGTAAACATGTACATAAATTAAAACACTTTCTGTATAATATAATGTCTCATTTTTGAGTTTTTAAAAAAGGCAGCTAAAGTAGTGAATAGCCATGGTATGAAGTTGGAAGTGGGTCTATGGAATGATAGTGTACTAAGGTCCTTGTAATTTTTTAGAGGAGGGTAAGAATATTATTTTTAAAGGTAAATGTGCATGATAAACTTTCAAGGGTAAATGCTAAAAGAAGAGGAGTATAGAGTGCATAAATTCCAAAGTAGTGAGAAAAAATGAAATGAGAAAAAAATGTAATATTATCAGGGCAAAAAGCATAGATAAAGTGGGACAAATGGAAATTTAAAAAAAGTAATATAGTAGAAATAAGTCCAAATATATTAATAATCACAATAAGCATCAGTGAATTAAACTCTTCTGTTAGAAGACAGAAACTAATACAAAAATAATATTGAATTTAAAATGTTAAAAAAGAAATACTAAACTTTAGCAAGATGTCCAGCTATATACAGTGGTTCTCAACCTTCTGGCCCTTTAAATACAGTTCTTTATGTTGTGACCCAACCATAAAATTATTTTCATTGCTACTTCATAACTGTAATGTTGCTACTGTTATGAATCGTAATATAAATATCTGATATGCAGGATGGTCTTAGGCAACCCCTGTGAAAGGGTTGTTCAACCGCCAAAGGGGTAACGACCCACAGGTTGAGAACCGCTGGGCTATAAGATCAAAATATATATAAGTCAAGTTGTATTTCTATGTATCATCAAACAATAAACATAATTTTTAAAAAATACCATTTATAATAGCAAAAAATCATGATCTACTTAGGGATAAAACTTGTAAAAGATGTACAAGATATGTACACTGAAAATTACGACAATTTAAATACATTAAAAAGGACCTATATAAATTTATGTTTGTCTATTGAAATCCTCAGAAATGTAAATATCAATTATCTACAAATATAAAAGTTTTAGTGGAGGGTTTCTTAAACTTGGTGCTGTGGACATTATCTGTGGACAGATAATTCTTTATTTTAAGGGATGTCCTATGCACTATAGGATGTTTAGCATTCTCCCCGCCTAGATGCTATTCAACACGTCCCTCCTGTTGTGAGAACTAAAAATGTCTGCAGACATTCTCACATGTCCCCCGGGGGCCAAAATTGCCCCCAGTTGAGAACCACTGATTCAGTGCAATTACAATCAAAATCCAAAAATGATTTTTAAAGTAGAATTAGATGGACTGATTCTAAAATTTATCTAGAAGAATCAAAAGGTAAAAAATATCCAGACATTCCTGAAGAAAAATAGATGGAGAACTTGCCTTTCTAGATAACAAGACTAAAGCATTAGTCATCATGACAGTGCGGTGATGCAGGGACAAGTGTATTGACCAGTGGAACATTCTGTAGAGCCCAGAATGTGGACCTGTGCATCTGTTATCTTAGTATATAACATGTGGCGTTTCACTTGCATGGGAAAAGATGAACTACTTAATGCCTGGGCAATTATTTATCCATAGTGAAAAAAATGAAATTAGGTCTCTACCTCCTACCCTGCACAAAAACAAATTCTAGATGAATGAAGGACTTAAAAGTGAAAAACAAAACTTTAAAATGTTTAGAAGAAAATATAGGAGAATATCTTTTTTACATTAAGATAGAGTTGGATTTCTTAAACATAACAAAAAAAGTACAAACATTTTTTTAAAAGCATTTATAAATTTGTTGTGGTAGGTACGATTCTGAGAATAAGCCTCAATGACCCTTGCCTTTATATAATCCCCTTCCCCGAGAGTGTGGGTATAATTATGAACATGCTGAATTATCACTTCCATGGCTATGTTACATTATACGCCCAAAAGGGAGTATCTGGGTGGGCTCAATCTAATCACACAAACCATTAAAAGCCGAGTTTTCTCGGCTGGTGGAAGAAGAGGAAATCAGAGGGATTGTGTGAGGATCTGATGCACTCTTAGTCGCTTGAAGATGGAGTGATAAGGCATGCAAGTAGCTTCTAGAAGACGAGAGGGACTGGACTCTTGGTTGCCGGCCAGCAAGGAAATGGGGACTTCAGTTCTACAATCACAAGGAAAACTGAATTCTGTCAACAACCCAAATGATCTTGGAAGTGGGTTCTTCTCCAGAGTCTCCAGATAAGAGCCCATCGGCCACAGAACACCTTGATTGTGACCTGTGAGACCTGAAGCAGAGAACCCAGCCAGCCTGCTTAGACCTCTGACCTACAGAACTGTGACATAAGAAATAGGCATTGTTTTAAGCCACTAAGTTGTAATTTTTGGCAGCAATAAAAAAATAATAAAATTATACTAAATTTAAGAATTTTCTTATAAAAAACACCATATAAAAGGAGAAAAAGACAGAAAGTAGGAGAAATATTTTCAATACAAATAACTGACAAAGTTTTAGTATCCAGACTATGTATAGAATTCCTACAAATAAGAAAAGGATAGTCCAACTGAAAAATAGGAAGGAGATATGGAAAGCTTCCTATATAAAAAAAGAAGAAACATGTAAAGCCAAGAAACATTTTTTGAAATGTTCAACCTTGTATTGTTATTATATAGTAACAACAAATAATTAGAAAATAAAATATATAAAAATATTAAAGTCACCATAACTGTAAAAAACATCTAATGCCATATTGTGAGGAATTTCCTTCTGTTCCTTCAGCTATATTTATAATTAATGTTTTTTGCATGCCTTCTTCCTTTCTCTCATTCTCCTTCTTGCTTCTCCCTCCACTCCTCCTCCTCTTCTCTTTCCTCTTTTCCTGCTGGAATATGTTGGGCTTATGCCAGGCCATTTCTTTGTATCTTGCTGATGCTTGGGCAGCTCTGACGAGGCACTCTGTTTTGAAGGCAGTAGAGAGGAATGGTTAAGGTCCTGGGCCATACTGCCTGGATTTGAATCCTGATTCAAATTGTGTGAATTGTGTGACTTTGGACATGTTACTTAAACCTTTGTGCTGCGGTTTCATTTTCTGTAAAATGGAGAAAATACTGTTCCTGTTACAGAGTTGTAAGCACTGAATGGGTTCATACAGGTGCCGCCCCATGAGCTTCGGCAGGTATTTGCTCAGATCCACTTAGTGATTTCTTGACGCTTCTCACCATCTCTGAGACTGGTTTGTTTTCTCCACCAACTTGCAGTTTGTGGGCCATTACTTTACCCACTTTCCTGCAGCAGGAGGAATGGGAGCCCTCATTAGGCCCTATGTAGTCTTGTTTAGAATAACTGGAGTCTGCTCTATCTTCTGAGTCTTGTACAAGATCCTGTTCATTCTGTCTAGTTGGGAAATGTATCCTGTTCCCATGGGCTAGGGAGATAGCCTCCAGCTTCAACTAACCCACCAACTCAGTGTGAAATCGTGGATTTCACTTCCATTAAAATGTCAGCATGTTATTAACTCACTGTCACACCTATCTTTTTCATTAGCCATTTCCACCTCTTCTCAGTCAGAAGAAGGGGAGAAGTATGGTTCACTCGGTTCCCTTTTTTCTAGACATTCGTATATTGATGAGCAATCTTAGAAGCTTGCCAGCTCATTTCATTAAGTATTGGGTGATGGACATTCTGTGTTGCAGTTTCAATCTGCTGTCTTAACCCAGGAGCCAGCCAATGACTATTTAAACCTGCTTTTGTAGTGACTGCTTATTTTTCCTTGTCCCATAGCTGAGCATTTAACAGTTGGTGGGGTTTCCTGTTCCCCATTATTCTTAAGTAAGGACTACTGGCAATGTCTCAAATTTCATATGCGATTGTTAGCAAAACACTGAAATAAATTGCTTTAACTCCCATTTTAAGATCTGCAACAAAAGTTTGTCCTTTTCACTTTTTCTTATTTACCTATTTCAAAATTAAAAATCTGCTTAAACATCTCTGCTTTTTTATCCCCTTTCCCTTTTCTGTTTTCCTTTTCTAAAAACTTATCACTAATGTCAAAATTCACCTTTCAGAAATGATGTACAGTACTCACACTCTATGTCCTGTCCCTCTGCAGCATTTCTCAGAAGTAAATGGGATCATAGAGGTTGTGACTGTACTGGCTGCTGTGGTGCCCCCCACACCCCCGCTTCAAGATCAAGCCACTCATTTCTACTGGGAGGGTTGGTGGCTCATGGCTCTCCGAGAGTCCTTCTCTGGGCATTCCCAACAGCTTTGCCCAAGGTCACACCCACTTCCTGAGGGAACCTACCTCCGATGACCTACAGCTGTGGCCAGCCCCCTTGCTTCAAAGCAGGACAACTGTGAAGAGCCATTCCAGCCCCCAAACTCTGGTCCACTCTGGAATCCAATTGACTCTTTTACCTATTTTCTATGTCTTTATCCTGCTAATATGGGACTGCTGCTGCCTTACCACTACAGCTCTCTAATCTTCCTCTTCCTTATTAAGATACCCAATCATAGAATTACCCCCATTTCCTGATAGCATCTAATCCGGAGAAAAGTCCTGCTCCCTTAACTCCTCCCCCAAATCACCTAACAAGAAGCCAGGTCTTCATAAGTCCTTTCTAATACCTTCTTATTGAGACACCCACATTTCCCCATGCTGCTAATTCTCCCTCTCTGTAATGAGTCAGAAACCCAACTTGTTCAATGGCAGGGGTCCCTGGTGGTCTTTAGCTGGAGGGTATTGACACAATAATGTGTTTTGAAATTTGAGTGGCCTGGTTTGGCATCCTGGCTCCACCACTTACCAGCTGTATGGCTGACAGGTATGTAAACCTCTCTGTGTCTCAGTTTCCTCATTTGTAAAGTGAAGATAAATTACAGCAAACTGTTAAGATTATCCTATACAATTAAAGCCTAATATGCTAAGTGTCTAGTCGTCCGGTCAGCCATTCAACCAATCAAAGCATAAACTATATATCTATGTATATATATAAAAGGCTAAGTTACTGGCTGGTAAGTATGATGCACACTGACCACCAGGGGGCAGATGCTCAATGCAGGAGCTGTGGAGCAACAGCAACTTTGCAGAGTGCCCTCTCGCACTCTGGGACCCCTCGGGGGATGTCGGACTGCCAGTTTCGGCCCAATCCTGCAGCCCAGGCTGAGGGACCCCACCTGCTGGAGGGACCCCTCTCATTCCGCAGACGCCCTTTGAGCCTCAGTGCCGCCTCAGGTGCTGCCAGCTGGGGAGGGATCATGGGAGGTTGGCTCCAGGGCGTGTCCTGCCTGTCTCGCCCAGTCCTTCCCCACCAGCTACCTTAATTAATTTCCTTTCAAAGTGCACAAATCCGTGCACCAGGCCTCTAGTATGCTAATGATATACTAAGGCTGCTCAGCTGCTCGCTATGATGTGCACTGACCACCAGGGGGCAGACACTCCAACTGGTAGGTTAGCTTGCAGCTGGGGGTCCAGCCGATTGGGACTGAGACAAACTGGGCACACCCTGGAGCCCTCCCGTGGTCTCTCCCTGGCTGGCCAACCTCCCCCATCCCTCCCCAGCCCCAATCTTGCACCGGTGGGGTCCCTCTGCCTGGCCTGCGCCCTCTCGCAATCTGGGCTGAGGGACCTTCCCCCTGAGTGCACAAATTTTTTGCATTGGGCCTCTACTTAACATATAAAGAGCTTAGCACAGTGCCTGACCCATAATAAGTTATTAATAAATATTTGCTATTATTTTTAAAAAATTGTTTTCAAGAGCATTCCCCAGCAAATCTCCCTCACACCAATCTGAGCCATGGGGTCTGTTTCCTGGAGAACCCAATCTGGCACAATGGTTTTTACTCAAGGATTATCATAATATGTGTACCTAAGTGAAGAAAGAGAATTATAAAACAAATGGGGCAAAATGTTAACAATTGGTGAATCGGGACGAAGAGTATATGGGAGTTCTTGTACTATTCTTACAATTTTTCTGCAAGTTTGAAATTATTATAAAATGACATTTTTAAAAATTAGGACAAACATCAATTACTTGAAGATGCTAAAGCATAAGACAGTGAAATTGTTAAGGTTCCAAACTCATTCTGAAAGGTTAGAAAGAAATTTAATCACTATGAGACTTTTATATCTTATCAGTTCTTCATTAGCCCACTGACTATTTTCTTTTCTTTTTTTTTTTATTGTTGACACTATTACAGACGTCTCCTATTTCCCCCCCTCTTTGCCCACCTCCACCCGGTCCCTGCCCCTACCCCAAACCCCAAGCTTTCACCACACTATTGTCTTTGTCCAAGGGCTATGCATATATGTTCTTTGGTCAATCCCCACTGACTGTTTTCTATGATGGATTTGTTTGTTATTTAAAATTAACTTGTTTATTTTAAAACATGTTTTTATTCTTAAAAATTAATTTTGTTAAGTAAAGGACTAATTTACTTAAATTATACCTGGAAGGACACTGTCAATACATAGCAACAATGTTTATTATATGTTAAATAATAAATGGAACAATTTGAGAATTTGTTCAACTTATGGAACATTTCATTGCCAAGATGTGCTGCTGCATTGTTAATGTCTGATAGTTTGAATGTCAGTTTGATATCTCATCTAAGAAGTATCACAGGGTCTACCAGTTCTGCTTTGTGGTATTATCTGAGGGTACAGGCTCAACGAGATCTACAGCTTCTCTCTAGATAGTTTCTACAAAGTGCCTACAGCCTTGGTATCTAAGCATTCATCTTTGAATGACTCACTAGCATTATTTCCTGTAGCATCTTCACTTTTTGCTTTGAGGTTTCTCATTCATATACTGGTCCTCCTTGGCATGTGAGTTCACAGTCTCAATTGATAAGTAGCTTATGATACCAAAGGGACTTCATTTCCACAAGGAACTAAATGTGTGTTATCCCTTTCCATTTGCTTGTGAAATCCAAAAATGATCTTATTTAATTAAACACACCTCACTTTCAGTGTTGGGCTGCTTGATTCTAAAAAAATTTCTAAATGAGTTTCCATAGACTCACTATATTATAACTGTCTTCCTCCTTGCCCCTGTAAGATTAGTTAATATATGTATGTAACATTTTAGCTATTCCAGGCTAAAATGTATCTCCTAATATGCAAGATATTTTTTCTTTCACAATTCTTACTATTCTTCAGTTTCCTCCCACTTCAACATTGACTTCCTGAATTTTTTTTTAATCTATGATGTCTGAAATCTAGGTCATTATCATTTCAAGGATGATTTTGTTGCTGAATCCTCAAAGAGTGATGATATAGTTCCTGATTAAATCACACGAAAATACATAAATGATCTAAGCCTCAAACCTACTATTTGCCAGCACTAATTCTAAAATCTCCAATCCCAAAATAAGCTCCAATCCCCAAATCTCCAATCCCAAAATAAGCTCATTTTAATTATTCATTTTCATGGGAAGTTATAAGAAAATGCAAAGCTAGAAACGTAAATGCAAAGTTCTTATTTCTTTCTTTAGTGTCTTTGGTATACACCAAGCATGTCAAACTCGCAGCTGGCGGGCCGCATGCCTCATTTAGCCGGCCGCAAGTTTGGCATGCTTGGTATACACCATACTTGCTGCTTTTGCCCATGTAGACCCTCTGCTTGGAATAATTTCTCCCTCCACATTTATCAGAAACCCAGCCATCATTCAAAGCTTATTCAAATTTTACTTCCTATTTAAGGCTCTTTATTATTACTCTGGTATACATTGTGCTTTTTTTTGTCTCCTTAGCATGTCTAGTCCTAAAGTTAGTTAATTTAAAGAAGTTTGGCATGTAATTATTCTCCTTTAATTGTTTCCATAAGTCTGTATGTTAGACTTATCTTTCTAGTCAGGCTAAAACTTTCTGAAGGCAAGGACAATCCATGTCTTATACTATTGCTTTTCAAGCTGTTTTTTCTTGCATAATCCCTAAAATTGTTTTGAAAAATTACATGCCTCTTTACACATTTTTAAGTTGAAGTGAAATATTATCATAAGTATAAGCAAGCACAAAGGATGTAATTAAATATATTGACATTGAAAATAAAAGAAAACAAAACAAAAACTATCACATGAGACTTTTAAATGTTTTTTTAAAATATATTTTATTGATTTTTTTACAGAAAGGAAGGGAGAGGGATAGAGAGTTAGAGACATCAATCAGTTGCCTCCTGCACACCCCCCTATTGGGGATGTGCCCACAACCAAGGTACATGCCCCTGACCAGAATCGAACCTGGGACCCCACGGTCCGCAGGCTGACGCTCTATCCACTGAGCCAAACTGGTTAGGGCCACATGAGACTTTTAAAAGTATCTAAAGGAATCTAAATGCTATTGTGATTGATACCTATAGCCATTCATTTGAAAAGAATACATGAAGTCCTCTTTAACTGTTGGAAATTTTACATTATTCCCTTTTCTACTTGAAGTCATATTTCTGTTCCATATTCTTCCCAGAATTTTACCCTAATAGAAAGTATTTTATGCTTGAAAGGCAAATAAAGCATAAAATATTTACATAATTTGTATATAATAATCAAATATGTATATACATTGAAATTAGTTTTAACTTTTTTCTGATCAGAGGCTTTAAGTGGTAAAATATTTCTTCTAGAGTGCCTTATCATTCCAGTTATTCTTAGTACATAATCAGGCAAAATCAAAACCACATAAATGTATTATAAATACTTATTAAACATAAAGGAGCCATGGCTAGTGTGACTCTGTTGGTTGAGTGTTGTCCCATGCACAGAGAGGTCACCAGTTCAAATCCTGGTCAGGGCACGTGCCTGGTTTGTGGGTTTGATCCCCAGTAGGGGGCGTGCAGGGGGCAGCCTATCGATGTTTCTCTCCTCCCTCTCTAAGATCAATAAAAACATATTTAAAATAAAAAACACATAAAGGATACAATTTTTATTGGAAATTCATGTTTTTATGAGATGCATGGAACTTTTCATTTACCTATGTATGAACATTACCTATTGCTAGAAATAATAGCATGAATTCTGTTTTGTTTTACATTTTTATATATGTAAATGCTGAGAAGACTTGTTCACATAAAATTGTAGGTAGGAATAGGAGGTATTTTATTATGCAATGTCAATTCTATGAATACCGTCCAAATAATATGCCAAAAAATATATATTGGTTTATTATAAAAATGTTTTTCATCTCTTGTCAACTCTTAACTTGAATAGGTCTTTCTTCATGTTGCTGAAAGCAAAGGATTAGAAATACCCTACTTAGAAAAAGACTAAGCAGTTAAACAGTCAGTAGGAATAATTTGCTTTTTCAGTTTCTGAATATAATACCAAAAAAAACCTTTACTAACATTTATCGAATGACTATTAATTATACCTGTTACACTTAGCACAATATACTCAGAACGTATGGGAAATAGGAAAACATTCTTGCAATATATCTGTCAATACAAGAATTTTTTGAGAAAATGATTTTATGTGTCTTATGCTTTAAATATATTTTAATCAACTATTCAGAACTGTGGGTTTGGTTCATTCAATTTTTGGAAATTATTTACCATGATTGGCAAAAGCAGACTTTACTGTCAAAACAACCAACCAAATCATATATTTTAAAATAAAATATCCTACTTTATTTATTCAAATAAACGTGCAAACAAACATCACTCTGGTTGTATTCACACTCCTGGACTCTTCCTAAGGTAGAAAGCCAAGGCATGGAGCCTTGTCATAAGGTTGTTGCGTTGATGAAATAAGGGCCCCTGCCTCCCAGGCTTTTTGCTTTCTCCTCATGGGACTCTTTCTCAGGAAGGGTGCATTCTTTGGCAATAGATGGGAGGTGTAAAGCACAACCACATTAAATGAAACTTGTCAACTGTCCTGCTTCTCCATGCTGTAATGTATCTGAATACTGAACATCCCGGTATGGACCAAAATTCCCTGTTACCTCTGCCATACTTTGACAGGAAAAGCTTTGAGGCTCTACTTTGGATTTTTCATGCCTTGATTAAAGGGGGTGACCCCATCTCTGTCTTTTTTACTATTGCTTGGTGCCTTAGAGGTTCTTATGTTTGCACTGAAGGGAAGATGTACCGTAATAGGATTAGGCTAAGATTATGTCTGTCTTTAGAAAGTGGCATAACATTGATTGTGAAAGGGAAAGGGGAAAGAACTAGCCTGATGCTTCTCCATAGTTGCATTTTCAGAATGATCAGTTTTTGGAAAGAATAGATACAGAAGTTGTGGACCTGGATATTGATTCCTTTAAAATGATCTGTGCCCACCTGGTCCTTGGAAAGTATTCAAGTTCCCACAGTGCTGTGCATGCACCAGTTTGAAAATAGCTTTCTTGTACTTCTTATTGTACCCAATAGTATGCTGATACAGAGTTGGTACTAATACCTTGTTTACATAGCAATTAACATAGGGAGGAAGTGATATTAAGACTACAAAAATGTTCAGTTTAGTAAAAATATATAAGCAGAAATATCTTTATTTTCATTGGCATATTCGTTTATGTTTAAGTTTTTAAAAAAATTTCTTTAAAAATTCTTTCTTATAAATTATCTATACATTCCTGATAGTTTTGCTTAGAACACATGAAGTTCACACAGCACTAATAAACTTCTTTTAAATATTACTTAGAGCCTGGCTGGCATGGCTCAGTGGTTGAGCGTTGACATATGACCAGGAGGTTGCGGTTTGATTCCTAATCAGGGCATATGCCTCCGTTCCGGTTCGGGTTTGATTCCTAGTGTGGGGCGTGCAGGAGGCAGTCAATCAATGATTCTCTCCCATCATTGATGTTTCTATCTCTCTCTCCCTCCTTCTTCCTCTCTGAAATCAATAAAAATATGTTTTAAAAAGTATTACTTAGAATAATTATAGTTATTCCTATTTTGCTAACATTTCATTTGAATCATTTTCACATTTTCAAACTCTATTTCTATTCAATATTATGCCTTATATTAAAAAAGATGTCTCAAATAATCTATAAAATAAAAATTGTTGATGAGGGAAGGGCTAGAATTGAAGTTGTATTTTTGAAATCTGTCTCAGTTTATTATAAAGGGCTATATTAAAGTGGTTACTAATCATAGGTAACCATTGGTAGATCATGTATATTTTGTAGGCGAAATGGATCTTCAGAAGTGATTACTTTAAAAATCATGAGGTAATGTAAAAACATTACAATTTTTTGCCAAAGTAAAATCTGCTCTTTATGTCATTGACAGAGAACACTTCCAAGGCTGGATGGAAACAAGAGCAGTGGCAAGACATTCAGCAGCCTGGTGATACCGTGTTGTCCCAGGAAGCACTACCTCTCAAGTTCACTGCTTGGAAATCAACAGAGGTAAGTTGCTGCAGTCGTTTCCTATTGCTGCTCTAAAAAATTACCACAAACTTAGTGCCTTAAGTCAACACAATGTATTGTCTTACAGTTCTGCAGGCTGGAAGTCTGACATGGTCTCTCTGGGCTAGAGTCAAGGTGTCCACAGGGCTGTGTTCCTTTCTGCAGGCTCTAGGAGAGAGTGGTTTTTCTTGCCTTTTGCAGCTTCTTATGTTCTAAGAGAAACTGCTTGTCTTTTAACTTTGTTTTTGTTATACAGAGTTTTAAATAAGAAAAAGATTAAATTATCAATTTCCCTTTATAGCTTGTGCATTTAAAAATCTTTTTTATCCTAATATAATAAAGATCTTGTACTTTTTTTTTTCTAAATGTTGAAATCCTTATGCCTTCTAGAATTTTACTATATAGTGTGAGAAAGGATCTTGTGTTATTTGAATCTCTGTGGAAAAACAATATTTAATTTCTTGAACAGTTTATCATTCTTTACTCAGTTTTAAAAAACATTTTGTTATGAAATGATTATATTATAGGAAGTTGCAGAAATAGTATGGAGTCCCATGTACCCTCCCCCCGCCTACCCAATGTTGACATCTTACATAGCTGAAGTACAATATCAAAACCAGGAAATGAACATTGGTATGTTACAGCTAAATAGACTACAATTTTCAATTCAGTGTTTAATTTTTTAACCCCCATTTGTGTGTGTATGTGTGTGCATTCTATGTAATTTTATTCTAAGTACTAGAAGCCCAGTGCACGAAATTCATGCATGGGGGGGGGTTTCCTCAGCCCGGTCTGCACCCTCTCGCAATCTGGGACCTCTGGCTCCTAACCACTCACCTGCCCGCTTGCCTGATCGCCCCAACCACTCTGCCTGATTGCCCCTAACTGCTCTCCCCTGCTGGCCTGATCGCCCCTAACTGCTCTCCCCTGCCAGCCTGATCGCCCCTAACCACTCTGGCCTCAGCCCCCGCCACCGTGGCTTTGTCCGGAAGGACATCTGGAAGGATGTCTGGAAGACATCGGTCTAATTAGCATATTACCCTTTTATTAGTATAGATAGATTTGTATAACCAGCACCAAAATTAAGATACAGAACTGTTCTAGCCTCACAAAAGAAGTCCCTCATGCCCTTATGCTACCTACACAATCTCACCCCCGACAACCTCCCCCTGGCAACTACTGATCTTTTCTCCATCTATAGTTTTGTTATTTTTAGAATGCTATGTAAATGTAACCTTTTGAGATAGATTTTTTTTTCACTCATCATAATGCTCTTGAGATGTTGCATGTATCAATAATTCATTCCTTTTTATTGTTTATTTTGAAAGCACCCCATTTTATAGATATATCAGAGTTTATTCAACTATTCACCCAGTGAAAGGTATTTGGGTGTTCCCAGTTAGGGGCTGTTGATGAATAGAACTGTAGTGAACATTTGTGTACAGTTTTTGTATATAAAGTTTTCAAATCTCTGGGGTAAATATCCAAGAGTATGATTGCTGGTTTTGTAAGAAACTGTCAAACTGTTTTCCAGAGTGGCTGTTTTCTTTTTTTCTTCTAAAGTTTCTCAATCTGACCTTCAGTTTACTAATTTGTTCTCAGCGATATCCATTCCACTATTTATCCCATCTGTGTTCTCTATTTCAGTATTCTATTTTTACATTTGATATTTAATATTTCTATTTAATTTGTTTTCTTTTTTTTAATCCTCAATGATATGCTTTTTATTGACTTTTAAAGAGAGAATAAGGGGGAGAGAGAAACATTGATGTGAGAGAGAAGCATCAATTGGCCACCTTGCACCACTATGCGCCCCAACCAGGGATCAAACCCTAAACCAGGGTATGTGCACTGACCAGGAATCAAACCCGCCACCTTTTGGTATACAGGACAATGCTCCAACCAACTGAGCCACACTGGCCAGAGCGGCTCAAGTTTTTAATCTTTCTTCTTTCTGAGTGTCCTTACAGTCCTTTCCTGCCTAATAGTTTTTCATTTGCTTCCTTCTGACACTTAGGGTCACAGGTCCACATTCAGGACTTACACTGGCAGCTTGGGGCTCCTTCCTTGTGCTCATGTCAGAGATGTTCCAGATCTGGTTCTCAGACCAGTGGGTGCTGAGGATCAGTTGTGGTGAAGTTTGGTTTGTGTCCTCTCACCTACTTGGGTGTGGTACTTTAAGAGGCCACGGATCCAGGCTTGATTACTGCCCGGTTCTTTCAGCTTCTTCATTAAGTAGGAGATCCCAGTGCCTGGGCATAATTTCAAGCAGTGAGCCCGTATTCAACACTCCTGTCTTGCATGGGCACTTTCAATCTGTACTTATCCCCTCAGAGTTGAGCTCCGGGTTTTCTCTGCCTTTTTCTGGATCCAAAGCCCTAAAGGTCCACAGCTTCCACCCCCTTACCATTATGTGTTTCTGTTATGCTCTCATCCATGAAGATGTTCATCTTGTGTTTGACCATGACTGTGTCCTTCATTTTCACATTTGCATTTTCTCTTTCATTGCTATGTGTTTGGAAGAGGACGGTATCCCCAAAGTATGAACCAAACTTATAGAACCGTCTGGATTGGAAATCTGTTCCACTCAAGACTATATGAAACTATCTCACTCACTCACTTGTTTTTCCGTTTGGTATGTGTTTCTCCTACCAGAAGGAAAGCTTCTTGAGACTAGAGACCTTTTTAAGTTTTATTCATTACAGAATCGTTAGTTGCCACATTTTTTTTAATGAAGAAATGAATGAATAGTAGACTTTCAATAGTAACTTCCTTCTCTTCCTTTCCTGTGAAAAAGGCTTGTTTGGTCTCCTGCTCTGAGTGCTTTGTTTAGTATTCGCTGCCACAGTTCCTGCGAGGGAGATTGGAATTATTTCTTGACCTTCTGTTTCCAACTCCTTTCCCCAAGCCAATTAGGTACTGGATTTATAGCAGCTCTGAAAAGTACATAAAATTAAAATTTCACTGTTCCTTAATTGCATAATAGCCCATAGATTGAAAATGTCTAGATTATTTTAAAAGATATGACATTAAATCAAAATGATTTTTAAATTTGAGATCAATTTATTTGTTGCTAATGGCTTTTAAGGGAGAAAATCGACTGGAATAATCTTGCACGCATTGGAGCCTAACAGAGATATAAAGTGCGACTTAGTCTTTTTTTGTATCGGTCATTAACTTCTCATTTTGTTTGTTTTTCTTACTTTAGAGGGTGGTACAGTAATTGATTTACATCATTCTACACCTTATATCAGTGAGTAAAAAAATGGTTCCCTTTCCGCAAAGGAAGTTTAAAGCTGGATTTCCCTTTTTCAAAACATTACTACTGACAGGCACCTCCTCTAATGCAGGGGTCCTCAAACTTTTTAAACAGGGGGCCAGTTCACTGTCCCTCAGACCATTGGAGGGCCAGACTATAGTTTTAAAAAAACTATGAACAAATTCCTATGCACACTGCACATATCTTATTTTGAAGTAAAAAAACAAAACGGGAACAAATACAATATTTGTATTTGCATGTGGCCCGCGGGCCGTAGTTTGAGGACCCCTGCTCTAATGACTGTCAGGAACATGTGATGCCACCCAATATTGTCCTCTTCAGAAATCTGTTCTTGCAGCAGAAGACAAGAGCTATCATGTTGAACAGTAAGCCTAATTGTTGTTGCCAAATGTACTGCATCTACATTAAAATTCTCATGTTCTTAATAGAGAATGAGGAAGAAATGATATTGTTGGTTGCTTAGGCAGAATGAGGAGTGCTTAAAAATATCTTTTAAAAACTTTAAATAGAAACCTCTTTAACTATTTTCTTTCTAGAAATGAAAGAATTACCTAACAGCAATAATAGAACATGGCTTTCAAAGGCAGAGCAGTGCTTGCCTGTGTAAAGGAAAGCCTTTCTGTGCATGGTACTGAGACATGGGTGTGTTTTCTCTTTGCGTACTGTCCAGAATTTTTCTTATTAAGTCTGCTAATTAATAAGGCCATTTGTAGCTTTTCACCACCTCAAAAAACCTTCCTCTTTTCCTGTTGGAGGAGATTCAACAATGAGGCTATGACTTTTTCGGTCACAGTTGTTCCCATAGCAACAGATAGGGATGCTATGAATTGATTCACACAAAATTAAAGGTGACCAAAGCCTTCAGTCTCCTTGTGAGTTACTAAATTGCTAGTGATAGAAGATACATATTTATTTCCTACTGCCTTCATTTATTATTTTGCTAAATTAAGAATAAACAGTTTTTATCTTTGGGTTTATTAGCATGTCACTTATTATATTTGTAAAAATTTGAACTCATCAAAGCTGTTAAAAAATGGAAATTATACTTACTTTAGTTATGTTAATTTATTATCCCTTTACCTACTGCATCATTGCTTTATGCTTGAATCCTTTTTTATTTTTATGTTTGTATTTTTATTATTTTTAAATTAAAAAATACTTATTGAAAAATTTAAATAATATTGAAGGGTAAAAAGTGAAAAACAGAGTTTCTTCTTATTTCTCTCTATTCCTTCAGTTCCTTTTCTAAGAGTCAACTATACTAGCAGCTTTTTTTATGAATTTTGGGAAGAAATTTTCTGTGTCCCTACATTTATTTTACCTGAATGTATTTATTCATTGCATACTGCTCTGTAACATGCTTTGAACTAAGCAATATATCTTGCACATCTTCTTATAGTAATAAATGCAATCGTTCAATGTATATTGTTTTAAAATATGCTTTTATCACTAAACTACATGTTATGGACATATTTTTTATATCACTACATATTAACTTTGCTGTATTCTTGATATATAAATGAATCTTAATTTATTTAACCATTCCTTATTGGTAATCATATAGGGATTTTTCATGCTGGTGGAGGGATAGTCTCTTAAGTCAATGAAACAGAGTAGAGAACTAAGAAATAGACCCACACAAATATGTCCAACTGATTTTTGACAAAAGAAATTCAAAGATAACATTTTTAATAAATTATATTCAAGCAATTGGGCATTTATAGGCAAAACCATGACTCTGAAATTAAACCTTAAACAGAAATTCACTCCAAATGGATCACAGACTTAAATGTAAAATGTAAAACTATAATACTGAAAAATATATTGGAGAAAACCCTTTGGCATATAGGGCTGGCCAAAGACATAATCCCTAAAAGAAAAAAACATGATGTAAGACATCACAATTTAAAACTTTTGCTCTACAAGTAAGATCATCAGCAAACTTAACAGCATAAACAGGGATAATTCGTGACAACAAAAACATAAAAGGGATGTGGGTAAGGTCTGAATTTGTAGAGGAGGTTGGATTAAAAAGAAAAAGGACTATTGTATATATGAAACTTGCTTTTTCATAGACCTAATGGTAACCACACACACAAAAAAAAACAAAATTGAGACACATAACTTTAAAAAAGAGGAAGCAGAGAAATAAAGTATGGAATACCATCAAATAAAAACAACAGAAACACAAAATACTAGCAAATTGAGTACAATAATACATTAAAAAATAATATATCATGATTAAGGTGGGGTTCATTCCAGGAGCACAAGGATGGTTCAATATATGCAAATCAATCAATGTAACACACTACATTAACAAAACAAAGGATAAAAATCATACGGGCTTATCAATAGATGCAGAAAAAGCATTTGGTAAAATACAACATCCATTTATGATTCAAATTCTCAATAAAATAGGTATAGAAGGAAAGTTCCTCAACACAATATTCACAATGTTGAAAAGCTGAAAGCTTTTCCTCTAATATCAGGAACAAGACAAGGATATCCACTCTCACTACTCTCATTCAACATAGTACTGGATATCCTAGCCAGAGCAATTAGGTAAGAGAAAGAAACAAAAGGCATCCAAATTGGGAATGAAAAAGTAAGTGTCACTTTTTGCAGATGACATGATTTTTTTATATAGAAAATCCTAAAGACTCCACCAAAAACTTTTAGAAATAATAAACAAATACAGTAAAGTTGCGGGATACAAAATCAATGTTCAAAAATCCACTGCATTTCTATATACTAACAATGAAATACTAGAAAAAGAAATGAAAAATATTCCTCTTGTAATTGCAACAAAAAGAATAAAATACCTAGGAATCAACTTTTAACAAAGGATGTGAAGAACCTATGTACTAAAACTACAAAAAAGAGATTGAAAAAGACACAGTGAAATTGAAAGATATTCCATGTTCATGGATTAGAAGAATCAACATAGTTAAAATGTCCATATTACCAAAGAAATATACAGATTTAATGCAATCCCCATCAAAATCCCAATGACAGTTTTTAAAGAAATAGAACAAAAAAATCATCAGATATGTATGGAACCACAAAAGACCCAGGATAGCCAAAGCAATCCTCAGAAAAAAGAATGAAGTCAAAGGTCTCACACTACCTGACTTTAAATTATACTACAGAGCAACGATAATCAAAACAGCATGGTATTGACAGAAAAACAGACACACAGACCAATGGAACAGAATTGAGAACCCAGAAATAAAACCACATGTGTATGGGCATCACAATTTAAATTATTTTTGACAAAGGAACAGAAAACATATAATGGAGAAAAGAAGGCCTCTTCAATAAATGGTGCTGGGAAAATTGGAAAGCCACGTGCAAAAGAATGAAATTAGAGTACAGTTTGTCCCCATGTACAAAAATTAATTCAAAAAGGATCAAAGATCTAAATATAAGATCTGAAACAATAAAATACATAGAAGAAAACATAGGAACTAAATTTATGAATACAAATTGAATACAACAATACATTAAAAAATAATATATCACGATTATTATATCGTGTTGTGGCCATTGTGTTGGTCTTAGAGAAGCTTTTATGAATTTGACCCCAAAGGCAAGGAAAGCCAAGGAAAAAATAAATGAATGGGACTATATCAAACTAAAAGGCCTCTGCAGAGCAAAAGAAACTGCCAACAAAGCAAAAGGGCAACCAAACGAATGGGAGAAGATATTTACAAACAACAGCTCTGACAAGGGGTTAATATCCAAAATATATAAAGAACTAATATAACTCAACACCAAACAAACAATCCAATTAAAAGTTGTCAGAAGACCTGAACAGACACTTCTCCCTAGAAGACAAACAAATGGCCAACAGATATATGAAAAGATGCTCAACTTCACTAGCTGTTAGGGAAATGAAAATCAAAACTAGGAGATATCACCTCACACATAGTATTAGAATGGCTATTATTAACAAAAAAGTAACAAGTGTTGGAGAGGTTGTGGAGGAAAAGGAACCCTCATTCACTGCTGGTGGGAATGTAAACTGGTATAGCCACTATGGAAAACAGTATGGAGGTTCTTCCAGACATTAAGAATAGAGTTACCATATGACCCAGCAATCCCTCTTCTGGGTATCTACCCGAAAATTTGAAAACATTTATTTGCAAACATTTCATACTAAGTGAAATGTCTGTCAGGAAAATCTCAGAACCATTTGATTTTACTCATATGTGGGATATAAAACTGAAACTCATAGAGACACAGTATGGTAGTTACCAGAGGGAAGGACGTGGTGGGTAGTAAAAGGTAAAGACAGCCAAATATGTGGTAACAGAAGATGATTTGACTTTGGGTGCACAATGCAATATACAGATCATGTATCATAGAAATGTACACTTGAAACCTATATAATCTTACTAACCAATGTCACCCCAATAAATGTAACTAAAAAATAAAATAAAAACAAAAGCTTTTGCTCTGTGAAAGACCCTGTTAAGAGGGTGAACATGAGAGCTACAAACTGGGAGAAAATATTTGCAAGCCACATAATCTAGCAAACAACTAACATCTGGAGCATAAAAGAATTCTTAAAACGCAACAGTTAAAAACCAAACAATCCCGTTAAAAAATGGGCAAATGATATGAACAGCCACTTCAGCAAATACAGATGGCCACTAAAGCAAGTGAAAAGATGTTCAGCAGCATTAGCTATTAGGATCATGTAATATAAACACACAGTGAATATCAAGATAGCTAAAGTAAAAAGTAGTGACACCACCAAATGCTGGTGAGCATGTGGAGAAATTGGGTCGCATATATATTGTAAAGTGGTACAATTACTCTGGAAAATAGTGGCACTTTCTTTATAAAACTAAACATGCAATTACTATATGACTCAGCAATTGCATTTTTAGGCATTTATCCCAGAGATATGAAAACTTATTTTCATACAAAAACCTATACACAGTGTTGAAAGCAGCTTTATTTATAATTGCTAAAATCTGAAAGCAACCCAGATGTCCTTTAACGAATTAAGCTGTCTTACATCTATATCATGGATACTAATTGGCAATAAAAAGGAACAAATTATTAATACACACAACAACTTAGATGACTCTCCAGGAATTATGCCAGGTTAAAAAAATGCCATTTATATAACATTCTTTAAATGTCAAAATTATAAAAATGGAGAACAGATTAGTAGTTGTGGAGACTGGTAATTAAAAGGCATCGGGAAGGATCCTTGTGATGAAAATGTTCTTTATTTTGATCATTTCATTGTCAATATCCAGGATATAATATCTATATATATAAAAGCCTAAGCAACTGTTATGACGGAACGACTGGAACGACCAGACGACCAGTCACTATGATGTGCACTGACCACCAGGGGGCAGACGCTCAACGCAGGAACTGCCCCCTGGTGGTCAGTACGCTCCCACAGCCAACCGCCTGTGGTCCCTTCCCCCTGGCCAGCCAATCTCCTGCAGTCCCTCCCCCTAGCCGGCTGGCCCCCATCAACCCCTGGTGCTAAACCATTTGTAGACGACCTGCTTCTGGGTTGGGGTTTCATACGTAGCAGAGCAGCTCCCTCACTGCATTCTATTGAAAGTCAGCCCTCAAAACAAGGGTTTGTCTCACTCCCGTCCTCTCCCTTCCCCAGGGGCCGCCTGTCTGCCGTGGTGGCGGCGCGGTGGCAAAGGGAGGAGATACGGAACCGTGCAATTGCAGGGCGCCGACCGTGGTGGCGGCAGCATCCGTTCCTTCTGCACCTGGCCTGGCAACTGTCGCCTCCTCTCCCGACCCTTCTGGAGCCTTTGGGCCCTGGGCTTGGATGGGGAACTGGGGGTAGGTGGCGGTGGACGCAGTCCCTTTCCCAGGGGGGCCAAGGGCCAGCGGCCAGCCTTCCACAGGTCCCTCCCCCTGGCCCACAGGCCCTGATCGGCCTGGCCCCATTTGGCCCTGATTGCCGGCCAGGCCTAGGGATCCCAGCCGTGCACGAATTCGTGCACTGTGCCTTTCGTTGTACTATAATTTTGCAACATGTTACCAGGGAAGCTGGGTAAAGGATAAAGGATATACACAGAATCTCTCTATTATTTTTCAAAACTGAATATGAAACTACAATGATGTCAAAATAAATAAAAGTTAAATTATAAAAAATAGCAAATCACTTTGTTTGGCAGTTTTGGATGAAGTTAAAAATAAGCGTATGGCTTAGCCATTCTTCTCCTATGTAATATCCAGGGGTAATGAGCTTTATTCTTAATAACTGAAATTTGGAAATAACCCAAATGTTCATATGCAGGAGAATGGATTAAAATTGTGAATATCCCAAGAAATCAGAAACACCAATCAGAAAGGATATATGCACCTCTATGTTCATAGCAGCACAATTTACCATAGCTAATATTTGGAAACAGCCTAAATGCCCATCAACAGATGAGTGGATTAAAAAACTGTGGTACATCTACACAATGGAATACTATGCTGCTGTAAAAAAAAAAAAAAGAACTCTTACGATTCACAACAGGATGTATGGACATGGAGAGCATTATGCTAAGCAAAATAAGCCAGTTGGAGAAAGATAAATATCACATGGTCTCACTCATTTGTGGAATATAATGAACAACATAAACTGATGAACAAAAATAGATCCAGAGACAGAGAAGCATCGAGCGGACCATCAAACCTCAGAGGGAAGGCAGGGAAGGGTCGGGGAGGGGGTAAGAGATCAACCAAAGGACTTGTATGCATGCATATAAGCATAACCAGTGGACACAGACACTAGGAGGGTGAGAGCATGTGCTGGGGGTGGGAGTGGCTGGGGAGAGGTCAATGGGGAAAAAAGGAGACATATGTAATACTTTAAACAATAAAGAATTTTTAAAAAAATTATGATATATTCACACAATGGAATATTTCTTACAAAAAAATACTGATGCAGTTGTTCCACCTTATCTATGGGGGATATGCTCCAAGATCCAGTGGATGCCTGAAACTGAGGATAATACTGGTATTGAACCCCATCTGTACTGTTTTTCCTAATATTATGATAAAGTTTAATTTATAATTAGGCACAGTAACAGATTAACAATAATAAAGAGAACAATTATAACAATATACTGCACTAAAAGTTATGTGAATGTGGTTTCTCTCTCAAAAATATCTTGTAGTACTATACTCACCCTTCTTCTTGTGATGATATGAGATGATACAGTGCCTCCGTGGTGAGATTAAGTGACATAGCATTAGGCTACTATAAGAGTTACTTGAGCACAACCACTGTGATACCATGACAGTCAATCTGATCACCAAGACAGCTACTAAGTGACTAACAGGCGGGCAGTATATACAGCATGGATTTGCTGGACAGAGGGACGATTTGCATTCTGGGCAGGACAGCACAAGATTTTATCATGCTACTCAGAATGGCACACAGTTTAAAACTTACGAATTCTTTATTTCAGGAATTTTTAAAAATATATTTTATTGATTTTTACAGAGAGGAAGGGAGAGGGATAGAGAGTTAGAAACATGGATGAAAGAGAAACATTGATCAGCTGCCTCCTGCACACCCCCTACTAGGGATGTGCCCGCAACCAAGGTATATGCCCTTGACCAGAATCGAACCTGGGACCCTTCAGTCACAGGACGACGCTCTATCCACTGAGCCAAACTGGTTAGGGCAATTTCAGGAATTTTTATTTAGTATTTTTGGAACATGTTTGACTGTGTATAACTAAAACCACAGAAAGCAAAACCACAGATAAGGGGGGACTACTTGCACACAAAATACAGATGCATCTCATGACCATTATGTTAAACAATGCGAATCGGATACACAAGCATATATAGTGTATGGTTATCTTTATATGAAGTTCAAGAACAGGCAAACTCATTGGTGGTGATAGAATATAGAATTCTGTTTACTAGTGATGGAGGGATGGTATCAACTAGAAAGGAACTTGAGGGAACTTTCTGGAGTGAAGGAAATGTGGTTGTATAGGTATACACCTAGAGTTAAAAGTTACTGAGCTCATACTTAAGGTTTTTGCATTTACTATATGTTCATTATCTATATATATAAAAGCCTAAGCGACCGTTCTACTGTGCGACCGGTAGGTATGATGCACAATGACCACCAGGGCGCAGATGCTCCGACCAGTAGCTATGTCGCACACTAACCACTAGGGGGAAGACGCTCAACGCAGAAGCTGCCGAGCTGCAGTGACTTGGCAGCTGCGGTTCTCAGGTGATGGACCCGGAACCAGAGAGGGGGGAGCCTGATTCCAGGGTGCATCACCTGAGAACTGCCCTCTCACAATCTGGGACCCCTAGAGGGATGTCAAAGAGCTGGTTTTGGCCCGATCCCCACAGACCGAGGGACCCTACCAGTGCACGAATTCGTGCACTGGGCCTCTAGTACTATAATAAAGTACTATTAAGTATCCCCATTTATGGGAGAAAAAGACATATTAACCAACCCCACTGCATATACTTTATTTGGATCATCCTATACTCAGTGGACACCCAATTCACACAAGATAGGTCATGTGTGAATTCTTTCAATCAAAATGTGTTTGCCCTAGCTGGTTTGGCTCAGTGGATGGAGCGTCGGTCCACGGACTCAAGGGTCCCAGGTTCGATTCTGGTCAAGGGCATATGCCCAGGTTGCGGGCTCGATCCCCAGTAGGGGGCCTGCAGGAGGCAGCCAATCAATGATTCCCTCTCATCAGTGATGTTTCTCTCTCTCTCTTCCTCTCCCTTCCTCTCTGAAATCAATAAAAATATATTTAAAAAATGTGTTTATACACATTTTGCACATAGTGCATATAGATTGTATCTCCACAAATTGCCCATCCATTGTAGCAAACTGAGGCAATGGTATTCTTTTTTTTTTTCAACTTTTATGTGCTCTCTTGTTTTCTGTAAGGACCTGATGTTATTTTATGAGGATGACCCAAAGCCACTTTTGCCGACAATTCCTCCTGCCATTATCTCATCATCTACATGGTTGTCAGAAGGGCAAGCAGAAGATTGTAACCTCTGGAATGCAGGTAAGTTGGTTACAGAATAGGAAGTTTACTCAGAAACGTGAATAAGAAACACTGGGCAGGAATTTTTTTTCATCAAATTTTATTTTGTGAAATATAGGAACAACGGCTTTAATTTAACTTTGAACATGACTAGCATGGGCAAATTCAACCCACGTGTGAGTCTGTAATCTTATTTTACCATTTATTTCAATGTTTTTTCTCTATTTTGTCATTGTTTTGTTTAAAAAATTATTAACTACAAGCCTTACATCTTTTATGAATGGTTAAGAACAGAACAAATTAATTTCAGTTCCTTTTTTCATTTGTATTAACTTCTCTTTGATAAAGACTTTAAATTATGCCATTTTTCAGAAGCAAGCATTAGATGAAAAGCAAGATGTATATAGTATCCCACAAATTGGTTAATCAACTCTTGAGTAATTAACATTAGAGAAAAAGGCACAGTATAAAATTATACAAAATCTGTCTCCAATAAATTACACCATTAAATTCCAACTGGGCTCTACTGCTACTCAAGATCTGATTGACTCATTGTTGAGCCACTTCGTCCTTTCTATTCTCCATGACCACTCAATTTTCAGTCCATTCTTCCTCTTGATTTTCTCAAAAAATAAGATGAAAGATCTTCTGCCAATATGAGAATGAAACTTTTTATTAGTATTTTTCATCCCTTCAGATATCTTTGCTTTTATATTCACCAAGGCAAGCTTTCCCTTATCACAGAGGTGGCTCCTTATGTTCTGAGTTTCATCCTCTCCCTCATCTTTGGACCATGCACCACACTTTTCCCTTAAATAGATACCCAGTATCCAAAAAATATAAAAACTGTAGCTTATTAGTATAGATTTATTTTACAAGTTCATGTTTATAGTTTCCTTATAAAGCCAATCATGAGAATGGTGAGGATATTTTAATAGACACAAAAACAAGAAGTTGTGGATAATATTTGCTGCACAAGGGTGGTATTATTCACATGGATAATTAGTTATAGGTAGTTACAGTTTTGTAGACATCTTGCTTTGTATTCTTAGAATATACTTTATGTAAACTGATCCAAATCCAGAAGCTTGAAGAAAGAGTAGTAAGGAAACATTTTTGTATTCTTATTAGTAACCCCATACATTTCCCCCACCTTTTTAATAGATTTTATTTTTAAGAGCAGTTTTAGGTTCACAACAAAATTGAGCAGAAGGTACAGAGATTTCCCATACACCCCCTACTTGCTAATAAGCACTGCTTCCCACATTATTAGCATCCCGCACCAGAGTGGTACATTCATAGCAGTCAGTGAACCTACATTAACACTTTATGGTCACAATATCATCCAAACCCCATAGTTTACATTAGGCTTCACTCTTGGTTTGGTACATTCTATGTGTTTTGACAAATATGTAACATGTGTCCACCATTATAGTACGATATTGAGAAGTTTCACTGCCCTAAAAATCCTGTATGCTCTGCTGTTCATTTCTACATCCCCCTCTACCCACTGGTAACTACTGATTTGGAACTGTCTCCATACTTTTGTCTTTTCCAAAAAGTTACATAGTTGGCATCATACAGTATGTAGCCTTTTCAGACTGGCTTCTTTCACTTAGTGATATGCATTGCGGTTTCTCCGTGTCTTTTCATGTCTTAATAGCCCTTTTCCTTTAGTGCTGGATAGGATATGCTAGGGCAGCCGTGGGCAAACTACAGCCCGCGGGCCGGATTCGGCCCGTTTGAAATGAATAAAACTAAAAAAAAAAAGACCGTACCCTTTTATGTAATGATGTTTACTTTGAATTTATATTAGTTCACACAAACACTCCATCCATGCTTTTGTTCCGGCCCTCCGGTCCAGTTTAAGAACCCATTGTGGCCCTCGAGTCAAAAAGTTTGCCCACCCCTGTGCTAGGGTATTTATCCATTCACCTACTGAAGAATATCTTAGTTGTGTCCAAGTTTTGGCAAACCTATATAATAAAAGGGTAATTGACCTTAATGGCGGAACGACCAGAACGTCCACTGGACCAGTCACTATGAGGCACACTGACCACCTCTCAGTCCCTTTCCCTGGCCGACAGGCTCTGATTGGCCGATAGCGAACGGGGAACCGGGGGTGGGTGGCAGGGGACGCGGGTGGTGCCAGGCCAAGGCCCCTACCCCGCCAGTCGCCCCACATACACAGGGCGACCCACGGCGGGGGCAGGACCCACGAGCAAGTAGGAATGGCCAACCTCTCAGTTCCTCCCCCAGGCCGGCAGGCTCCAATCACCGGATGACGAACGGGGGACCGGGGGTGGGTGGAGGTGGGTGGCAGGGCCAACTGCAGGCAGCTGGGGAAGATGGCCCTGATCACAGGCCAGGCCTAGGGACCGTACCCGCGCACGAATTTTGTGCGCCAGGCCTCTAGTTATAAATAAAGGTGCTGTAAATATCCATGTTCAGGCTTTGTGGACATGGTTCCCCCTGCCAACATTTTAATACAAGTGAAACTGAGTATAAATGAGCATCAGTGGCAATGGTTAAGAGGAAAAAAGTCACAAAATATGTCACATGAGGGATGATTCTACCATTTTACTAATCCTTTCTGTTATTTATGTTGCAAATATCATTTTACAGGCTATGAATTACCTTTAAACCTTTTTTATAGACTTTTTTGTTTTGTTGGTGTTTTTATAGAGGCTTTCTGTTTCGTATAGTCATATTTATTCCTCTTTTCCTTCCGAGCTTTTGTTCTTGTGTTTTTAGAAGGCTTTACCCACATAGGTTCATAGTGCATGTTCACCCATATTTCATTTTAATTTTTTTAGTTCTTTAACCTATCTGGATTTAAAATATTTGTGAATGTTTTGAGATACAGCAGTGGGCATCCAGTGTCTCAAAAACATTTTATTGACTAATTCATTTTTCTCTTCTGTTTTGAAATGACTCTAACATATACTAAGTAGCATCTATTTAACAACTCCTGTTCCATATCGGTTCATTTCACTATTCCTGATCTATTTAATTTTTTATAACTATTATAACAGTGTGCCACAGTATGAATGTCTCCTATTTTATTTAACCAATATTATGTTAATGGTTATTTAAGTTATTTCCATGTTTTTCCCATTATAGATAATGATTAAATGACAGCTTTTTCCTCTCTCAAATAAAGTAGGCTTTTTATTTATATTTTTCCACAATTTGAAACAGATTCTAAAATACATTACTCAATTTCTTTTGGTAAATTCTGCCCAGCTCACTAACTTATCCTGTCAACAGATGGTTCTAATTTCCATGTTATAATTTTGGCAACTTCAGCCCAAGGCAAAAATAAAGTAGGAAAGTATTCTGGTACAGAATCCTCAGTTCTCCTTTCTTCCTGCCTTTTCCCTCCATAGGTACAGTGATCCGCTGTTTGCACTCTGGCCTGTGGCGTTTGGGAGTACTCACCCTCACCAACACTTGATGTTTGCTTCACTGAGCCCATTCCTTTCTTCTGAGTGACTACTTTTTTGAATTTTGTGCTCACCATTCTTTGCTTGTCTTTATAGTTTTATTACATACTAGAGGACCGTTGCACGAAGAGATTCGTGCAATAGGCCTTCCCTTCCCCTGGCTGCCGGCGCCGGTTTTCCTCCGGCACCCAGGACCCAGGCCTTTGCTCCAGACGGAGCCTTTAGTCTTTGTGACTCAGGACAGAGTCTTCGCTCCACCGCTTCGCCCTATGTATGCAAATTAACCGCCATCTTTGTTGGGTTAATTTGCATACTCTCCTGATTGGCTGGTGAGCATAGCGGAGGGACGGTTAATTTACATGTTTGTCGGGGAGAGACCAAGATGGCGGCATAGGTAAACACCGGAGACTGCTGCCGCAAACAACCACTTCAAAAATACAACTAAAAGACGGAACGGACATCACCCAGAACCACAGGAAGGCTGGCTGAGGAGAGACTCTTCAACTAGAAGGAAAAATAACAGCACACCGAGGCTCAGAGGAGGCGCAGTGTGGAAAAAACTCAGGTGCGGAGGTGCGCGCGCAAAGCGGGCTGGTGGCTGAGAGCGCGGTTGTCGTTTTCGGTCAGGGGGGAGTCTCAGACTCTGAGCTCCAGATACGGGCGAATCGCTGGGGACTCGGACCCAAACGGGAGAAGCGGGAGTGTCTGGCATCAGTTGGAAGGCAGCTTTCCCTCCGAGGTTTGCAGCGGTTCCGGGGGTTCTGAGAAGCAGAGCCTCTGGGAACAGGACTGAGGGCACCATAACGGCTCCCTCCGCCCGCCCTGTTGAGCCCGCCCCGCCCAAGCCCTGCGCAGAGCCATTTGCCGGATAGCCTCAGGCAAAGGCTAGATTAGCACCTCCCCAGAGGACAGAAGTTTTCCGCGGCAGACACAGCTGATTCACACAGCCAGTCGGCCTGGTGGTCAAATCCCTCTAGTATTAACTACAACAATCAAGGCTCAACTAGAACAAGACTGCGCACAAAGACCACTAGGGGGTGCACCAAGAAAGCATAAAAAATGCGGAGACAAAAAAACATGACAGAAATGGAGGATATAGAGCTAAAAATCGCAATTTTGAGGGCTTGCAAAAATGTGCTAGAAGCTGTCAATAAACTTGAGGAGAGAGTCACGAAAACTAATGAGACCCTCGATGCTATGATAAAGAACCAACTAGAAATTAAGCATACACGGACTGAAATAAAGAATATTATACAGACACCCAATAGCAGACCAGAGGAGCGCAAGAATCAAGTCAAAGATTTGAAATGCGAAGAAGCAAAAAACACCCAACCGGAAAAGCAAAATGAAAAAAGAATCCGAAAATACGAAGATAGTGTAAGGAGCCTCTGGGACAGCTTCAAGCGTACCAACATCAGAATAATAGGGGTGCCAGAAGATGAGAGACAGCAAGATATTGAAAACCTATTTGAAGAAATAATGGCAGAAAACTTCCCCCACCTGGTGAAAGAAATGGACTTACAGGTCCAAGAAGCGCAGAGAACCCCAAACAAAAGGAATCCAAAGAGGACCACACCAAGACACATCATAATTAAAATGCCAAGAGCAAAAGACAAAGAGAGAATCTTAAAAGCAGCAAGAGAAAGAGACTCAATTACCTACAAGGGAATACCCATACGACTGTCAGCTGATTTCTCAACAGAAACTTGGCAGGCCAGAAGGGAATGGCAAGAAATATTCAAAGTGCTGAATACCAAGAACCTACAACCAAGAATACTTTATCCAGCAAAGCTATCATTCAGAATTGAAGGTCAGATAAAGAGCTTCACAGATAAGGAAAAGCTAAAGGAGTTCATCACCACTAAACCAGTATTATACGAAATGCTGAAAGGTATCCTTTAAGAAGAGGAAGAAGAAAAAGGTAAAGATACAAATTGTGAACAACAAACATGCATCTATCAACAAGTGAATCTAAGAACCAAGTGAATAAATAATCTGATGTACAGAATGAACTGGTGATTATAATGAATCAGGGACATAGAAAGGGAATGGACTGACTATTCTTGGGGGGGAAAGGGGAATGGGAGATGCGGGAAGAAACTGGACAAAAATCGTGCACCTATGGATGAGGACAGTGGGTGGGGAGTGAGGGCGGAGGGTGGGGCG
This sequence comes from Myotis brandtii, assembly GCF_000412655.1. Classification (NCBI taxonomy): domain Eukaryota; kingdom Metazoa; phylum Chordata; class Mammalia; order Chiroptera; family Vespertilionidae; genus Myotis; species Myotis brandtii. The sequence continues at coordinate 1,452,741 of NW_005363061.1, forward strand.
GGAACTGGGAGGAGGGGAGTGCATTTATCATTCTTCTAAATTTAACTTTGCACAAGTAAAAAAATTACATGTTTGTCTATTATTAGGTAAGATGTTTATACTCTGAACAATACATTATTAATTTTACAGGCTTTAAAATTTTATCTAAATATAGTCATTGAGTTTATTTTTCTGTGACTTCTTATCACTCAGTAATATGTTTTTAAGATTCATCTATGTGTGTACATGTTTGTCATTTGTTGTCATGGCTGTATAGTATTTTTATTATGTACATGTATTAAAGCATATTCATTTATTCCATTCTAGAACGCTGTCATCAGTATGGTGCTCAAGTTTTTTGTATTGTAAACAGTGCTGTTTATGAACATGGTTGTATGAGACTCCTGGTTCACATGGACAAGAGTTTCTCTAGGGCACATATTTCAGAGTGAAATTGCTGATGGTTCAATATGAACATCTTTAAATTTACTAGATAGTGTTTTCCAAAAGTTACTAGAAGTTGTTTTCCAAAGTTCTAGTTGCTCCATGTCCTCACCAACTTTATAGTGTCATTTTGGGGCAGGCGGGGGAGGTGGGGAAGGGGGCAAATCGCCAATCTGTTGGGTGATGGTTGGTATCTCATTTGTTTTAAAATGTATTGTTTAATAATTATATTGAGCATATTTTCAAATGTGTATGGTTCACTCATATTTTCTCATCTGTGAAATGTCTGTTCTGATCTTTTATTCATTTTTCTATTTGGTTGTTTGGCTTTCTCTTAATTGATTTGTAGGAATTCTTCATCTATTCTGGAGGCTAACATTTCATTTTTAAAATACATTTGTCCAGTTTATGACTTATCTTTCCACTTTGTAAAGAGTCTTTTGAATAACAAGTTCTCAGTTTTAATGAGGTAGAATTTTATTCCTATGATTTGTACTTTCTGTATCTTGTTATTTTTAAAAAAATTTTTTTTGTCACAAGACTATAAAGATACTTCTACATAAGTTAAAAATTTCTAGTTTTGCTTTCCACAATTAAAATTTTAATGCAGCTGGTATTGATTTTGTGTATGATGGAAACAGGAGTCTAATTTTATTTCTAAATGGATATCCAGCTGTCCCAGCATCATTTTATTGCAAAGTCTGTTTTTTCCTAGCTGAACTATAATGCCATCTGTATCCTAAAGCAAGTTTACACATGTGCATGGATTTGTTTCTGAGCTCTGTATTCTGTTCTGTAAATGATTTGATTATCCCTGCACCAACAAATAGTTTTAATTACTCTACCTTGGCAATAATTCTTGATGACTTCCTTCATCAGGAGTGTTTTGTCTATTTTTTACTTTTTGCTTTTCTACAAAAAAGTTTGTCAAGTTCCTTGAAAAAAAAAAGCCCCCACTCCACTGCAGTTTTGATTGGCACTATCAATCTTGAAATCAATTTGGAGAACTGACATTTTTACAATATCAAATTATTCTGTTCATTTAAATCTTCTTTACTGTATTATATTATATTTACTTATCTATTTTTATCCTCACTCAAGGAAGTATTTTGAGAGAGAGAGAAAGAGAGCGAGAGCAAGAGAGAGAGAGACATTGATGTGAGAGAGAAACATCAATTGGTGCCTCCTGTACTCACCCCGACCGGAGATTGAACCTGCAACCTAGGTATGTGCCCTGACTGGGAATCAAACCCACAACCCTTTGGTGCTTCAACCAACTGAGCCACCTAACCATGGCTAAAGTAGTATATTTTACTAGAGGCCCAGTGCACAAAATTTGTGCACGTGGGGGGGGGGTCCCTCAGCCTGGCCTTCGCCCTCTCACAGTTCAAGAGCCCTGGAGGGATGTCCGACTGATGGCTTAGTGGGCCTAAGCCATCAGTCAGACATCCTTAGCATTGCCACAGAGGCAGGAGAGGCTCCCACCACTGCCGCTGTGCTCACCAGCTGTGAGCCTGGCTTCTGGCTGAGCAGCACTCCCCCTGTGGGAGCACACTGACCACCAGGGGGCAGCTCCTGTGTTGAGTGTCTGCCCCCTGGTGGTCAGTGCACATCATAGTGACCGGTCATTCCACCATTCGGTCATATATATATATTAGCCTTTTATTATGTAGGATAGTTTTCTCCATACAGGTCTTGTATATCTTTTGTTAGATTTAGTCCTAGGTACTAATGTACTTTGGTAGCTACTGTAAAATATATCATTTTCTAAATTGTATTTTCTAAATATTGATGGTGAAAATGAGTGAAATTAATTTTTGTACATTGATTTTATAACTAGTAACCTTGCTTAATTAATTCTTACCAATTTTCCTAATTTATCTGTAGATTTTACTGGGTTTCTTATATTGAAAATCATATCATCTGTGAATGATGGCAGATTTGTTTCTTGGTTTTTAAACCATATATTTTGTTTTCTTACCTCGCCGTGTAGGTAGAACCTCTCAGACAGCGCTGAATGAAAATGTGATCGTGAGCTTCCTGGACTTAATCTGTGTCTTAAAGAGAATGATTTCACCATTTGCCATTAAAACAGGCTTATTATATGCATTTCTGCAGATCTCCATTCCTAATTTAACACTTTACTCATAAATATATGCTAAATTTCTCCATTTTTAGCATCTATATTAATGGTTATAGCTTTTTCTCCTTTGAGCTGTTAATTTTGTGTATTAGTTGATTTCCAAATAGTAAAACAACCTTAAATTCCTGGAAAAAGCCCAATTTTGCCATGATATA